>NC_057716.1:5225605-5308337 GCF_004010195.1 Chiloscyllium plagiosum | reverse complement strand
TATCACTTGTCCTTCGTGGAGAAGTTTATGAAGAAAAACACCTTTGACCACAAATCCATCAGGAAGTGGTCAGTACGTAGTGTCCTTGAGACCCTTCGGGAAAAGGAGAGGGCGGATCCTATCGTGCGGTTCCCTGAGCAGACTGTCAAAGCCATTTGGCAGAATTCCTCATCGCCAGAACTTTCCAACAAGCACCAAGACATGGCTTGGCTGGTGGTGAGAAGGTCTCTGCTTGTGAGATCCTTTATGCACGCCCGGACTCTCAGCCGCACCGCACGCTGCCCTCGAAGTGGCTGCGGGGGGGGGGGCGAGACTGTCACACACCTCCTTCTGGAATGTGCCTACGCAGGAGAAGTCTGGAGAGGAATGCGGTGGTGTTTGTCAAGGTTCGTCCCGAGCAGCGCCGTGACGCGGGACTCCGTGCTCTACGGCCTGTTCCCCGGGACGCACACCGAGACGAACATCAACTGTGCCTGGAGGATCATCAACTCGGTGAAGGACGCTCTCTGGGCGGTCCGAAACCTGTTGATCTTCCAGCTGAAGGAGTTGACCCCGACTGAGTGTTGCAGACTGGCACATTCCAAGGTCCAGGACTACGTGTTGAGGGACGCGCTGAAGCTTGGGGCAGCTGCCGCCAAGGCGCGGTGGGGAAAGACCACCGTGTAACATCTGCCTACCTAAAGAAGAACAAGGGGCCCGCACAGTCATTTGGGCTCCGCTGACGCCTCAGCTAAATATATGGACATATGATTGATAAACAGTGTATAAAAATGATAAATTCTGATTTCTGTATGTAAATATTTACGTATGTATGGCGTGACCAACTGTATAGACCATCAAATTACTTTATGAGTAAAGTATATTTTTGAAATTTAAAAAAAAACCTGCCCTCCCCGTTGTTTCTCCGGCACCTTCGGAACAATCGTTACCTTGGAAACGGTGCTGCCATTTTCAAACAGACAACGGCTCCGGCTGGATTTCCAACGGCGGACGGAACTGCCCCCTGATTGATGTTAATGCCGGATTCGTTCTTCTCTCGTGTGTTATCATTTCTTTTTAAAAAAAAAATCGCGACTTGCCGTGCAGCAATTCATCGTGCCGCCGGCTGAGTGGGAGTTTTGTGTTGCCGAGCAACGCGCCCTCCTGCCGACGCACACAACACTGAGGAGCTGGTCTCGGCGGATGGAGGATGGAGGAATCCGCGCTCTGCCAGTGCCTCAAAGAGGGAGCAGACCTTGAGGCAGAGAGACAGGTAACATTACAGCACAGCAAACCCCTGTGCTACACTCACCACTCACCATATCCATCACTGGGAACTGGGACTGACTCAAACGTCTCTTCACCCGCATTCCCCAATTAGTAGCTACAGCATGACTGGTTTCAGAGTCCTTTCCATAAATGCCACTGCACACCTCTGGAGTAGGTGGGACTTGAGCCTTGGTAGCCTCAGATGCTACCACGAGAGCCCTGGAGACAACAAAAGCTGCAGTGGCATGAGAAACTCAGCAAGGTCTGGCAGCATCTGTGGAGAGAAAGCAGCTTTGGGTCCAGTGAGCCTTTTCCTATGGACAACATCACTTATTTACATAAACAGAAGTTGCTGGAAAAGCTCAGCAGGTCTGGCAGCATCTGTGCTGAGAAATCGAGTTAACATTTCGGGTACAGTGACCCTTCCTCAGAACACCAGACCTGAAATGTTAACTCTGATTTCTCTGCACAGATGCTGCCAGACTTGCTGAGCATTTCCAGCAGCTTATATTTTTGTTTCTGATTTATAGCATCCACAGTTCTTTCAGTTTTTATCACTTATTTACAGATGGTGAATGTACTCTACCTGAAATATAAATGTGCCCATTAAAACTATCATTGGGAAAGCATGTAGTACAATTGAGAACTTTTTCCCTCAATTTAGTTGAAGTTTCAATGTTGATACTACAGTGCATTTCTTACTGAATGGGTTTATAGAATGAAACAAACAGCCTAGTTTTGGAGAGCTGTCATTTCGGACTCGAAACGTTAAATTTGTCTTTCTTTCCACAGATGCTGTCAGACTTTCTCCAGCAATTTCTGTGTTTGTTTCATTATTTCCAGCATCTGTGTACTTTATTTTTAATCAAGTGTATTTTTATAATAAATGTAATGTCATTTACAAGAAATATTTGCATGAAATCACATTATTTGCATGAAATGACAGCCTGGTGTGAGCCATAGCTTCATTTGTGTGCAGCCAATTTATCAATAAATGCTGACTTGATTTATACACAATAGTAGGATTATCAACGATTTTATAGAGGGCTGCCTCACTATCGATTCTTCGAAGGATACTGTGGCCTAAAGTCACTAAGGAGTGCCAATGCCTGAATTGGTTGATAACAAGCAAAGTTAGACACAGCTAGTATTTATCCAGAAAGGATTATTTGTCAATCAAACAAGCATAAAGCTGCAAGTTAGGCTGGAAATACATGAATTGCAATTAAGGCTTTCCTTAAAAAGAACTTCTACCATTGTAATTTCTTTGGAAATACTCCAGAATGCTTTTGGAGTTGCTGTTATGAGTTCCTAGATTTGTCAGAGTGTTGCTGCATTGAGCAGGTGGCCTGCCACCACTAAGGTGCTTCAGTAATGACGGTGCCTCTGGATCGGCTGCATCACAGGGAATGTTGTGGGATCTGTGGAGCGAAAGCTCTGCACAGTGCTCTCTGACAACTTAGAGTCATGGACTATTATAGAACTGAAAGGACCTTTGGACCATTGTGTCCAGGAAGACATCAAGCACCCATCCACTTTAATCTCATTTCCCAGCACTTGCCCCAAAGCCTTGTTTGCTGTGGCATTTCAAGTGTTCGTCAAAATGTTTCTTAAATGGTGCAATGATTCCACTCTCTACCATTTTTTCATGTAATGAATTCCAACTGCCCGCCACTGTCTGGGTGAGATAAGTTCCCCTTAAATCCCTTCTAGTCCTCCTACTCCTTCCCTTAAATCTATGCCCCCTACAATTTGACCTCTCTAAAAAGGGAAAAAATGTATTTCTATCAAACTTGTCTATGTCCCACATAGTTTCCTAGACATTAATCAAGTTTCTAATTGGCTTTCTCAGCTTCAAGGACAACAGTCCTAGTCTACATAGTCTCTCTTATCCGAAACATCCCAACACTGGCAACACCCTGGTAGATTTCCTTTTCATCCGCTACAGAGTAATCATATCCTTCTAAAAGTGTGGTGACCAGAACTGCGCACAGTACTCCAGCTGTGGTCTAATAATGTCCTATACAGCTTTTTCATTTTATTTGTGGGATGTGGACATTGCTGGCTGACGAGCATTTCTTGCCCGTCTGCAGTTGTATTTGCTCCATCATAATCACCCCAACTCTTCTATTCAGTGATTCAAGAATTAATTTATGTATCCCGTATGCTTCCCTAACCACCCTATCCACCTGCCTTGTTGCATTCAAGGATCTATGTACATGGAGACTGTGGTCCTGCAGATCCTGTGTGAACCCTAGAGTTCTACCATCACCATGTACTCCCTTGCCTTTTTAGTCCTCCCAAAATACATCACTTCATACTATTCTGGATCAAACTCCATCTACCATTGTTCATATATCTTCATATAGGCTAAAGCTTTCCTCCTCACTGTTTACCATGCTATCAAATTTTGTGTCACCTGTGAATTTGACCAAACATAAACGTAATTTCGAAATTCAAAATGTAGTCCTGCTCAAAATCACACCTCACCATACAGCAGGTGGGTGATAAGATTTAAGAACTGTCAGCAGAAATAGTCAACTCTTTTCTGTTCTGAGAATTGGTAGGGCACAGTTCACCAGGTGACATAGAGTCATAGAAACATACAGCACAGACCCTTCATCCAACCAGTCTATGTTGACCATAATCCCAAACTAAATTAGTCCCACGAGAAGAAAGTGAGGGCTGCAGATGCTGGAGATCAGAGCTGAAAATGTGTTGCTGGAAAAGCGCAGCAGGTCAGGCAGCATCCAAGGAACAGGAGAATTGACGTTTCGGGCATAAGCCATTCCTGAAGAAGATCTCTTCGTAATCTGAGATAACCTTCTTCACTGTCCACTTACCACCAATTTTGGTGTCATCTGCAAACTTACTGACCATGCCTTCTATATTCTCATGTAAATCATTTATATAATTGACAAACATAAGTGGACCCAGCATCAAACCCTGTGGATACCACTGGTTACAGGCTTCCAGTCTGAAAAACAACCCTCCACCATTACTCTCTGTCTTCTGCTGTAAACACAATTTTGTATCCAATTGGCAAGCTCACTCTAAATCCCATGTGATCTCACTTTAGTAATTAATCTACCATGTGGAATCTTGTCAAAGGCTTTACAAAAGTCTAAGTAAGCAATGTCTACTGCTTTGACCTCATCAATCTTCTTAGTTACTTCCTCAAAAAACTCAATCCTATCTTTCAAATCAAATCCAACAGCTTACCCACCACCAAAGTTAGACTCACGAGTCTATAGTTCCCGGACTTCTCACATCCCTTCTTAAATAAAGGCACAACACTAGCCACCCTCCAATCATCTGGCATCTCACCCATAGTAATAGATGGTACAACCATTTCTGAAAGAGGCCACAATTTCCTCGCTAACTTCCCATAACATCCTGGGATAGTCATCAATATTTGTTTCTCTGACTTCTCTAGCCTCCACTTCTTTCTCCACAGTAAAAACTGACATGAAATATTTTTCTAAATATCTCTCTCATCTCCTGAAGCTTAACACAAAGCCAACCTCTCTGATCCTTTGGGGGCCCTACTCTCTCTCTAGTTGCTCTCTTGCTCTTAATGTACTTGTAGAATCTCTTTGGATTACCCTTAAACCTTATTTGCCAAGGTTATCTCATATCCTCTTTTACCTACCTGATCTACGCCTATATCATGTTGTACTTTCACATATTCTGTTGAAAAAAAACTCTTGAAATCTTGTGGTAATTTTAAACATGTTTTAAATTTCTGTTGTTTAATGAAAACTTTTTCAATACGTTTTTAAGACCATGTTTAAAAAAAAACACAAAAAACAGAAATTGCTGGTGAAATGCAGCAGGCCTGGCAACATCTGTGAGAAGAAAGCAGCATTAACATTTTGAGTCCAGTGAGGGCCTTCAAGTCTCAACACTACATCTGAGCCAGAAAACCTGGATTCAAGTCCCACCTGCTCCAGTGGTGTGTCAAAACATGGCTGAACAGATTGATTTAAAAACACTTGTAGTGATATTCTGTGTTCACAATGATTGATGTCCCATAGCCATAATAGCTTCCTTTTGTTATGAAGGTATAAGGGGTACTGTACCTTTAAGAGAGTTGGAGGACTTAGAGAAGAACACAGAATATTGGAAAATTTACAGTGTAACATTAGGTCCAGCAGCTAGCAGTATCTGGGTTGCAATGAGACAAAAGAAAATTCAAATTCGGCCAATCAGTTTAAATTATGCCCCAAGATACTAAACTCCAATCAAGTTTGAATTTGGTATTTTGACAATATTAAAACTAATGAAATGATCTAATGCTTTGGGGTATAAGGCAGGGAAAAATTGCACAGTTAGGGGAGAACTGCCAAAAGGCCAACAGATGTAGGCTGTTAGTAAGAACTCTCTGAGAGGTACCTGTCTGGAGAAGGAGTTTGCACAGGAAAAAAGATCAACACAGGCCTGGAGAGCAAATCTATGGGGAAGATACCAAGAGAAGATTTGACAGCTGGCTGATTATGAAATTTGATTTTTACTGTAAATCTTAATCGGGGATTTTATTGGACTAGTATTGTTGGGGGGAAGGTAAAAGATAGGTTTAAATAAATGAGTTATAAATAGGTGTTCATTAATTATTCTATGTTAGATTTGAAAAAATATTAAAGTTGTTAATTTTTACTTTAAATATTGACTTTTGGGATAGTTCTTTACCTCTCGAATGTTAACAGATTACATCATGGGTTAAATCATGTCTGTGTTGCAGGTTTAAATTAGCAGGGAAGGTTTACCCAGTGTTGTAACAATTTGGGGGCTTGTCTGGGATTTGAACTGGTTCAGACAGATTTGAATAGATTTGGGGATATGAAAAATCCCAGCAGATTTAAACACTTGCAGGATAGTGTTCTAGATGTTTAAATAAAACGTAGGTGAGACAATTTGTTTAATTTCAGTGACTTGTGGTTGATTAAATTAAAAGTGAGAGAAATGGCTTTTAAAATTTCTAAAGAGGTTTTGGAATTTGAAGATGATTTCAAATTTGCCAAGAAAGTTTAGAAGGAAAGAAAAAGGCCATACTTTTAGAATTAGCAAATAAGTTAGATTTGGGTTAACCAAAGACAAAAGTAAAGCTGAAAATGTAAGGGAATTACTCAAACACTTAGATGTATCAGAGAAACAGACAAGTGCAGTGGAGGCAAAACAACTTAAACTATAATTGAGGAAAATGGAATTAAAAGATAAACAAAGGGAGAGAGAAGAAAGAGAAAGAAAAAGAGAAGAGAGAGAAAAAGAGAAAGAGAGGGAGAGAAAAGGAGGAAGAGAGGGAGAGGAAAAAGAGAGAGAATGTTCTTAGCTGAGCAAGGAGAAAGAGAAGAAAGAGAGAGAGAAAGCGAGAGAAGAAAGGAAGAGACAAAGAGAGAGAAGTTGAACTTGAGAAGTTGTGAATTGGTCAGCAAAGTTAAGTTAACAGGATGGAAATTAAAAGAGATTAAAGCGCTGCCACATTTTTTATTTCATTTGAAAAATCGGCTCGGCAGATGGAGTAGTCCAAGGATTTATGGGAATGCTAGTCCAGACTAAACTGGTAGGCAGAACTAGTGAGATATTTGCTGCACTGTGAGATGATGGGTCAAGAGATTATGAAGAGGTTAAACTGGCTATTTTAAGTGCTTACGAATTGGTAACAGAAGAATACAGACAGCGGTTCAGAAATATAAAGAAGGAACCAGGTCAGACTTATGTTGAGTTTGAAAGAATTAAACATAGTCATTTTGATAGATGGGTGCATGCTTTAAAGATAGATAGGATCTTTGAGACTCTAAGAGAGATTATTTTGCTGGAGGAATTTAAAAACTCACTTCCAGAGAATTCATGTGGAGGAACAGAAAGTTCAGGAAGTGAGAGAGGCAGCAGAATTAGCAGATGAATACATGTTGGTGCATAAGACAAGCTTCCAGCCAGAATTTCATCCTGTGAGGAATAGAAGTTGAGAGAAGGGGAGATCCTACACTATGAAAGAAAGAGTAGAGAACACTGGTTACCACAGGTTAAAGAAGCCCAAGAGGGTGGAAAGGAGGTGAAAGGCCTCAGGTGTTTTCACTGTAATGGAGTAAGATACAGAAAATTACAGTGCCGGTGGTTTCAGATGGGCACTGGGAAAAGGTGTTTTCACTGCCAGAAGGTGGGATATGTAAAGTCACAGTTCTGGTTGTTAAAGAAAGGCACTGTGGGAAAAGAAGCTACGCCAGTGGCATGAGTGAAGGTAGTAAAGGAGACCACGAGAAGAGCCGAAGAGCAGGACAGTGCACAGCCTAGGCAGAGGCTGGGTATGGAGTTAGTGCCTGATCTCTACAAACAGTTCAACTCTGTGGGTAAAATTTACTCATAAAGAACAAGGGGAAAAGGACAAGAAGTTATAATTTTGAGAGATACAGGATCTAACCAGTTGCTGATAGTAAGGAATGAGTGAATATGCACTCTTTCTGATCTGTTACCTGAGAGTGTGGTAATTTGTGGGACAGATGGACAAAAATCTAGCATTCCCCTATGCAAGATCAGGTTGGAGTGCCAACTCAAGACTGGGAAAGTAACATTGGGAGTGATTGACAGAGTGTCAGTTCCAGGAATTCAGTTTGTTCTTGGGAATGGTTTGGCAGGATCCAAGGTGGGAGTGACAGCCCTTGTTGTGGAGAAGCCCAAGGAAGACCAAAAAACTGAAGAATTAAAGCATAAATATCCTGTTTTTCCTCCCCAGACTATGTATTAACCAGATCCCACTATCATAAGTCACAGCACAAAGCAAAAATTAAGAGAAAGATGAAGGAGTTGAGGTTCAGTTAGCAGATACCCTGTTTGACGTAATGGTGCAGGAAAAACCTGAACAGGCAGAGGGTCAGGCAGAAGTGTTTAATCCTGAAAGGCTAAGGGACTTGCAACAGCAAGACAAAATGATAAAAGATGTATATGAGGATCTGTATTCTGAAAAGGAGGGAGAGAATATTCCTGATGGTTACTATCTGAAAGATAGAATCCTCAGACAGAAACGGAGACCACGGCTGGTTAGTGCAGAAGAGAAATGGACCAAAGTGCACCAGATTGTGTTGCTGGTAGCATACAGACAGGAGGTGTTATGGATAGCACATGAACTACCTATAGGAGGTCACCTAGGGGTATGCAAGACTCAAGCTGAGGTACAAAAACATATTTTATTGGCCTGGAATACACAAAAGTGTGGTTAACTTTTGCTGTATGTGTCATACTTGCCAATGATAGGTAAGGCACAGGTAGTATTAAAGTCAGCACCTTTGTTGCCAATTCTTGGTTATAATTGATTGTGTAGGTCCCCTTCCAAAAACTAAAAGTGGGAACCAGTACTTGTTAACCAGATTTCCGGAGGCAATTCCATTACGGAGTATCAAGGCAAAAAAGGTGGTAGCTTTCTTCGCATAGTATGGGCCGTACAGAGAGATTCAGTCTGAATAATGGTCAAATTTTACTACTAGGCTGTTTAAGGAGGTTATGGATAGCTGAGGTATACAGCACTTTAAATCCAGTGCATATCATCCTGAATTCCAGGGAGTTTAGAAAGCCGGCATCAAACTTTGAAGACCATGTTGAGAGCATACTGTCAGGATTATCTGAATGATTGGGATAAAGATATCCCATTCGTATTGTTTGCCATTAGAGATGCCCCAAATGAATCTACTCAGTTCATTTCCTTTGAGTTAATATTTGGGCATGAAGTGAGAGGCCCTTTGAAATTAATTAAACAAAAATTTGATAGGAACAAAGTTGGAGATCTCACACTTAGATTAAGTATCGGAGGTAAAGGAGAGATTAAATTAAGTAGGTGAGTTAGCCAAAAAGCACCGAAAGAGGCACAGAATATGATGAAGCAGGTGGCAGATAAAAGCTCTGAGACCCAAATATTTTCCCGAGGGGATGACGTCTTAGTATTGGTACTAGTGATAGGAGATCCCTTCAAAACCAGGTTTAGTGGTCCCTATCAAATTGAGAAAAAGTTGAGTCAGGTGAACAATGTAGTAAACTTGCCAGATAGAAAAAAAAGGTATCGAGTATGTCATGTGAACATGTTGAAACTGTATTATACTAGAGAGAAAGAACTGGAGAAACAGGTGTTAGTTACTGCCCTGCAGAGTGAGGAATCAAATCCAGATGATGTGGATTTTGATGTGCCTCAAAATAGATTAAAAAATGAGG
The DNA here is from genome assembly GCF_004010195.1 of Chiloscyllium plagiosum. Taxonomy (NCBI): domain Eukaryota; kingdom Metazoa; phylum Chordata; class Chondrichthyes; order Orectolobiformes; family Hemiscylliidae; genus Chiloscyllium; species Chiloscyllium plagiosum. The sequence continues at coordinate 5,298,893 of NC_057716.1, read as the reverse complement.
AGGTCCTTGAGGAGTGGGATAGTTTAGTAAGCTGTCTGTCTCATGAGCGTAGGATGCAGTTGAAAGGTTTGTTACTGCAGTAAAAGGACATATGTACAAATCAGTTGGGGAGGACTAATGCTATTGTACATGAAATAGATGTAGGGAATACTGTTTCGATAAAACAATACCCCTATTAGCTTAATCCTTTCAAAGCCAGACAGGTCTTGAAGGAGGTGGAGGCCATGCTTGATGAGGATATCATCGAACCAAGCCAGAGCAAATGGAGTTCACTAATCGTCTTAGTTCCCAAACCAGACAGGACCCATCAATTCTGCGTGGATTATCAGAAGGTCTATGCCATTACAATATCGGGCTCATATCCAGTTCCGAGATTGGAGGACTGTAATGTGAAAGTCGGACAAGTGAATAACATCACCAAGTTGGACTTAATGCGTGGTTGCTGGCAGGTACCTTTATCAGAGATGGTGAAAGAAATTTCTGCGTTTTAACCTCAAATGAGCCAAATCAGTTTAAAGTGATGTCCTTTGGAATGAAGAACACACCTGCCACATTCCAAAGACTCATGAACAGAGTTGTGGCTGGTTAACAAACTGTACAGTCTATTTGGATGACGTAGTGATCTTTAATAAGTCCTGGAAAGATCACATGGTACAGTTGGCAGACCTCTTTGAATGACTACGAGAAGCAAAACTAGTAACAAACTTAAATAAAACTGAATTTGCGAAAGCAGAGGTGACATTCTTGTGACATAATATCGGTCATGGAAGGTTGACCCCATGGAAGGCAAAGATGCGGAGGAATGGGATTGTGGGAGACATTGAAGTTTGGATCAGTAATTGGCTTGCTGAAAGAAAACAGAGTTGTAGTTGATGGAACATGTTCATCTTGGTGTCCAGTTACTAGTGGCGTACTGCAAGGGTCGGTGTTGGGTCCACTGCTGTTCGTCATTTTTATAAATGACCTGGATGAGGGCTTAGAAGGGTGGGTTAGTAAATTTGCGGACGACACTAAGGTCGATGGAGTTGTGGATAGTGACGAAGGATGGAGTAGATTGCAGAGAGACATAGATATGGTTTTGGCCTTTATTAATAGAGGGATTGAGTTCCGGAACCAGGAGGTTATGATGCAGCTGTACAACGCTCTGGTACGGTCGCACTTGGAGTATTGTGTACAATTCTGGTCACTACATTATAAGAAGGATGTGGAAGCTTTGGAAAGGGTGCAGAGGAGATTTACTAGGATGTTGCCTGGTATGGATGGAATGTTTTACGAGGTAAGGCTGAGGGCCTTGAGGCTGTTCTCATTAGAGAGAAGAAGGTTGAGAGGTGACTTAATAGAGACTTACAAGATAACCTCAGGGTTAGATAGGGTGGACAGGGAGAGCCTTTCTCCAAGTATGGGAACGGCAAACACGAGGGGACACAACTTTAAAGTGAGGGGAAATAGCTATAAGACAGATATCAAAGGTAGTTTCTTTACTCAGAGAGTAGTAAGGGTATGGAATGCTTTGCCTACAACAGTAGTAGGTTCACCAAGTTTAAGTGCATTTAAGTCGTCATTGGACAGGCATATGGATGTACATGGAATAGTGTAGGTGGGATGGGCTTCAGATTAGTATGACAGGGCGGTGCAACATCGAGGGCCGAAGAGCCTGTACTGCGCTGTAATGTTCTATGTTCTATGTTCTATGAAGGCGATCAAGGAATTTCTATGGCCAACCTCCAAAAGAAGAGGTGCTTCAACTCTTCGGCCTCAGCGGATTCTATCAGAAGTTTGTTCCAAACTTCAGCAGTGTTGTGGCATTGTTAACCGATTTGCTGAAGAAGAGCACAAAAGTTATGGTGGACAGGATAATGCCAGGATACATTTGACCATTTGAAAGCAATATTAACCACCAAACCAGTTTTAGCAATACCAAACTTATAAAAACCTTTGAAAGTCTCCACCGATGCTAGTGACATAGGAGTTGGACCTGCATTGCTACAGGAAGATGAGGATGGGATTGAACTGCCTGTTGGTTACTTTTCAAAGAAACTCAACATGCAACAGAGGAAATATTCTACAATCAAAAAAGAAGTCTTGAGTTTGGTACTGCCCTTACAACATTATAATGTGTATGTCATGAAAAATGTGTTGTAGACGGTTATGTACATGGATCACAATCCTCTTACAGTCTTAGACTGCTTTAAAGACAAGAATATGAGACTATTTAGTTGGAGTCTTATGTTACAAGCTTCTAATTTACAAATCGTACATGTTACGGTTGGAAGCATGTAATTGCAGATGTAATTTCGCAGATTTAACTGATAAAGTTTAGATGATTTGTATTTGTTTAATGTTTTATATATATAGGTGTATTGGAAGAAGTTATGGTGAACTTAGATCAAAATTATCTGTATGTTATGCTAATGCATTAAAGAATAGAGAAAGGGAGATCCAAGATGGCAGTCGTCTGAGTGGTCTGCTATCCTGGGCTCTGTGCCATACCTCAGGGCAAGGTGGACCTTTACCACTCCCTCACCAACCACCCCCAGGAGAAAAAAGTGCTAATTTAAATTTGCTGATAACCTGGAGCTGCTGGAATTGTGTGTGACGTCTTTAAGGCCAGAATGAAAATGAATAAAGCAAAGTTGCCTAAAGGAGTACAGCAGGTAGGACACTCCCCTACTACATCGGGGGTACCTGCAGCCAATGCTCAAACTCCCAGGGCAGCCCCTTTGGATCTAATGGGACAGCAGCATTTATTTGGCAAACTCCGAGAGAAGATTGAAGCAGCAGTAGAACCACTATCTGCCATGATGAAAAAGCATGAGCAGGAAATCCAACTACTGGACCGAAGAATGGAGGCAGTGGAGGAGAGGACCGCACATTGTCCACCGTGATGGAGGTCTTGGGAGGAAGGATCCAAACACTGGAAGACCAGGTTCGAGTCCTTCAGGAACAAGTTGACGACCTGGAGAATGAAAATAGAAGAAAAAACCTACGGCTCGTGTGTCTTCCGGAATGCGAGGAAGGTGAGGACCTCATTGGCTTCCTGGAGAAGTGGCTCCCAAAGTTTCTGGGGCTGGAGTTGGAGTCGGGCCTGGTGAGCGTGGAGCGGGCCCATAGGATTGCAATGTACGTTCCTGTGCCCCCGCGCGGTCCTCGTGCAGCTCCTGTATTATAAAGAAAAACAATTAATAATTGAAACAGCAAGAAGTCTGGGAAGAAATTCACTGGCTTTAATGCACAAAGGCTCAAAGATAATGTTTTTTCAGGACTGCTCAAGAGCCCTAATTAAGAAGAGAAGGGTATTTGAGGAAGTCAAGCAAGAATTAAGGGACCTGAACATTAAATATTCCTTGAGGTACCTGGGCGTGTTGCATTTCGCCCATGGAGGGACGATATATAACTTTGACTCCGCAGAAAAGGCGAAGGACTTTGTGAATTCTTTGAATTAAAGGACTCGAGTCAGGGTGGGAGGGGAGCGCACATTGTTGCAGACAATGGTATGGATTTTTTTAATTGCCCCTTCTTTTCTCTTTTCTCTCCCCTTTTTTTGTGGTTATTGGCTTTAAACATACTGCCTTGATGTAAAACCAGAATTATTTTATATATCAGTCGTATGGGTATTATCTAGGACCCTTTTTTTACTGCTGTCCTTTTGATTTTGTATTGGGGGTGGCTATATCTGTGGTTAAGATGAGTGGAGGGGGAATGGGCAGCCATTGTTAACTCTCAGAATGTAAATAACAGGTTTTCCTCATTTGTGAATTGCCTGTGGCTAGGGCATGTCCTCAGCTAGAGGGAGTTAAGATGGTAGCAAGGATTGTGAGGAGACCCCACTTTGGGCAAGGGGGAAGATCTCTAATGAATTGGGGGTTATTTGGGTGTTTGCTTCAGTTAAATGTAGTGATTAGTTTTTTAGTTGTAGTAGTTTTTGTAGGAGTAGCTTTTAGACTTCATAGAGTTAATGTCTTTGTCACTCATCACACCTCAGAAAAGCTTAGTCCTCTTGGGTATACCACGGGTTTCCCTGGATGACCATGGCTAGTGATTTGTTCAGATGGTGCACCTGGAATATAAACGAGAGCCATTCCCCTATTAAAAGAAAGAAGGTGTTGTTAAGCCTTAGGAAGGAAAGGGTGGACATCGTCCTACTGATAAGGAACATCTGAAATCTACAGCAGGGGGGTTATGACAGGGTATTCTTCTCCTCCTTCGGCTCTAAGAGTTGAGGAGTAGCTATACTGGTAAGAAGGAACCTCCCTTTCCAGATAATGGAGCAAATTAAGGACGAACATGGATGGTTCATCATTCTTAAAGCTCTAATACATGGAGAAGAGTATGGCGTCCTGAATGTGTATTGTCCCCTGGCGAACCCTCTTAAATTTCTAATTGATGCAGTTGCTAAATTAATGAATATTGGGGTGTGCCACACGATCATAGGAGGGGATTTTAATCACCTCATAGATGCTGAAGTTGACAGGGTGCCAAGGGGCCCGGCAGGTATGCTCGGGCAATCTAAGCAGTTGGTGGACATGTGTGAGGAGTTGGGTCTAGTGGATGTGTGGAGGCATCTCCAGACTAATGGAAGAGACTTTACTTTCTATTCCAACCCATACAAGCGCCATACGCGAATTGACTTTTTTTTATGCCAATTGATGGTTTGGACAGAACATTGGTATACAAAACTGGGATTATAGATGTCTCGGATCATGCGCTAGCACTGGCGCATGGACCCATTTCTGTGAAGGGATAGCAAATTTGTTGAGTACATCAGAACGAGAGGCTTTCTAGGATATCAACTTGGGTACGGCCAGTAATCTAGCAATACTTTGGGAGGCCACTAAGGCATATTTACGAGGCCTGACCATTTTGTATTCTGCGACTAGAAGGAGGCAGAAGGAGCAACGATGGATGCTGGAGACCCAGCTGCAGATAGCTGAGGAAACATAATAGGCCTTCATTGGTCAAGCTGCAGTGGGTTATGGCCCTCCGGGCGATTCTCGACTCATTGCACACATAGGTGGCAAAACAAGAGGTCTCCTTTGCTAAACAAAGATTGTTTGAACTTGGAGAAAAGCCAGGTACATATCTGGCATATTTGGCTAGGAGGAAAAAAGCTTCCCAATCTATTAAGTATGTCAGGGAGAAGGCTGACATGGTTACCTGTGAGTTGAAGAAGATCAATGTTAGATATAGGGAATACTTTGCAGAACTATATCGGTCGGATGGAGGCAAACACGGTGCAGTGAGAATGCAATCCCTTTTTTGAGAATCTGGACTTCCCTGGTGTAAACGCAGAACAGGCTTCCCTGTTGAATGTGCCTATAATGCTACAGGAAGTGCAGGAAGCAATAAGGCATCTCCAGGGTGGCAAAGCACCAGTGCCAGATGGATTTCCAAATAAATTCGATAAGGAATTCTTAAATGTATTGGTGGAGCCACTTCTGGGGATGTAAAACTATTCATATGCAGAGGATTGTCTGCCACACTCTCTCAGGGAGGCTAATTCATTTTAAAGAAAGGGAAAGACCCTGAAGAATGTGCTTTAGATTAGATTACTTACAGTGTGGAAACAGGCTCTTCGGCCCAACAAGTCCACACCGACCCGCCAAAGCACAACCCACCCAGACCCATTCCCCTACATTTACCCCTTCACCTAACACCACGGGCAATTTAGCATGGCCAATTCACCTAACCTGCACATTTTTTTTGGATTGTGGGAGGAAACCGGAGCACCCGGAGGAAACCCACGCAGACACAGGCAGAATGTGCAAACTCCACACAGAGAGTTGCCTGAGGTGGGAATTGAACCTGGGTCTTTGGCACTGGGAGGCAGCAGTGCTAACCACTGTGCCACCGTGCTGCCCACAGGCCGTTATCATGGTTGGGCTGAATAGCCCCGATTAAAATGAATGTTCTTTCTCACCTGCTGTACCCCATGAGAGTGCTCTCGTTGTTGCTACCCAAACAAGTGTTACGGAGGCTCAATGGTTGGCTAGGGTCCTTTATTTGTACAGACCAATTTCATGGTTGAATGTAGATTTTAAAATCCTATCCAAGATGCTGGCTGTGAGGTTGGAAAAAGTCCTGCCCCATATTATAAAAGAAGATTAGACAGGTTTTGTTAAGGGCCATAGCTCCTCCAACAATATCAGGAGGGTAATGGACATAGTGCAGATATGCCAGTAAAGATTGATCCCGGGGTTGGTGGCCTCCCTAGACGCAGAAAAGGCATTTGATTGGATAGAATGGCCGTATCTGTTTGGGTTCCTCGAGTGCTTTGGTTTGGGAGGATCCTTTGCCAGGTGGGTGGCAGTACTGTATAATGATCCTAAGGCGGTAGTCATTACAAACGGTGCTAAGTCAGATAATTTTAATATTGGGAGAGGTAGTCGACAGGTGTGTCCTCTCTCACTGCTGTTATTCGAGGAGAAAGTGAGGTCTGCAGACGCTGGAGATCAAAGCTGAAACTTTATTGCTGGAACAGCACAGCAGGTCAGGCAGCATCTAGGGAACAGAAGATTCGACGTTTCGGGCACATTCCTGAAGAAGGGCATGTGCCCGAAACGTCGAATCTTCTGTTCCCTAGATGCTGCCTGACCTGCTGTGCTGTTCCAGCAATAAAGTTTCAGCACTGCTGTTATTCACCTTGGCAACTGAGCTGTTAGCTGAGGCTATCAGGAGGGATCCTGAAATAGCGGCACCAAGGGTGGGAATGGGGAAGCATAAGATCACGGCGTCCTTTTGTTCTTGACCAATCTGGAGAAGTCTGTTCCTCTATTGACTCAAACAATTAATTTATTTGGCGGTTTCTTGGGCTACAGGATCAACTTTACAAAATCAGAAGCTATGCCGGTGAGGGGGATTAGTGGAGATGCCTAATCTGAAGGATGGAATGCAGTTCCCGTTTGGATGGTCGTCAAACAGTTTTTTGTATTTGGGAAATTTTATTACCCTTCCTTCCACCAGCTGTCTAAAGCTAACTATACAACTATTGGAGAAGATAAAACAGGATTTGTAGTGGTGGGAGGGGTTACTGTTATCATGGTTGGGCCGAATAGCCCTGATTAAAATGATTGTTCTTTCTCGCCTGCTGTACCCCATGAGAATGCTCTCATTGTTGCTACCCAGACAAGTGTTATGGAGGCTCAATGGTTGGCTAGGGTCCTTTATTTGGTGTCACAGGCACCCTCTAATTATATTTACTAAATGGCAGCATTTGCAGGGTGAGGGAGGGGTGGATCTTCCGGATTTGAAGAAATATCAAATAAGCGCCCTGTTAGCATATGTTGGTGACTGGGTACAGGGGAATTCAGAGTTGATTTGGCTTGACGTTGAAGCCTTGCGCTTGAGATGTTCTGTAGTTAATTTATTATTTATAGATAAGATGAAATCCATGACTGAGTGTGTAAGAATCCAATCATTTTAAATATAATGAAAACCTGGAGAATAATGAGGCAAACGACGGCAATTGGTCTAAAACCTCGCCATTTACCCTGTTGATGGGAGCCCAAGGATTTAAACCTGGGGCAATGGACTCCAGCTTCAAGTTATTGGAGAATAAGGGAATCTCATGCCTGGGAGGTTTGTTCGAGGGGGAGGTCTTGATGACATTTAGAAATATGGGCTGTCTAATAGCCTTTTCTGATACTTTCAGATAAGGGATTTTATATATAGGGGAAGACCACATTCCTGGCTCCGTTTTACAAGTCAGACATGGAGAATAGAGTACGGATGCTCTTTCAGTCAGTAGTTTGTATCATTTACAGAAAGATTGTGCTTTGGGCGACATGGAAGGACTCTGTAGGACATGGAATCGGGAGCTAGGAGAGGATATTTCATTGGAGGTATGGGAAGATATCTGGGGAAATGTAAGGAAAATTTCATTATGTAACAGAGCGCAGGCCATGTAATTGAAGATCTTACACAGGGCTCATATGGCACCAGAGAGGCTAGCTAAGTTCAAGAGAGGAGCGTCATCAAGGTGTCCCAAATGTAAAATTAGTATAGGCACTCTCACACACTGCTACTGGTCATGTTGTAAGATCCAGAGATACTGGAGTGCTATAGTAAGGGAGCTAAAGGACATCCTGGGGATTGAAATTAACGTGGATCTGGTATTTCTTCTTCTGGGGTTGCCAAATTTGCCTTCTCTGGGGAAAACGGGAAGAGATTGTCTAACATTCTTACCCACTGTCTGAGGAAGAACTTTCTAGTGAATTGGACATCCGAAAAATCACCAGGTCTTATGGGGTGGCGTAGGCTGGTGATGGAGCATCTCCCCCAAGCCTACCTCACAAATATGGTGCACCACAAAATGGAGCATTTTTACAAGACGTGGCGGCCCTTTTTAAATTATATTGATGCACACTTATCAGTAATATTAATTAGGGCCCATGGTACAGCTGTGGGAATCAGTATAGGTACCCATGGGACCCTGGGAGGGGGAAGCTGGGGGAAAAAGAATACGGGTGCTCCCAGGGATGGTAGCATCAGTGAAGGCATGATGAGTGAAATAGAATAAAGTAGTGAGATATAATTTAATTTAAGTTACTTCAATTTAGTTTAATTTAATATTTAATTAATTTGTTTGTCGTTTAGTTTAAGTAGAAATGTTTGTTCTGGTAGGTTGTTCATTACTAATAGTATCGTGACATGACTTTGTTGTACTGCCTCTGCTTTTCTATTTTTTGGTGTTATTCTTTTTTTTTGTATACAGATGTTTTGTAAAAGATTTAAAAAGATCTTTAATAAAAATATTTATAGAAAAAAGAATAGAGAAAGATAAAGCCATCTTTTCATTTTGATGGTTCATTTTTTTCTTAATGGGGAGGCGCTATGAAGGTGTAAGTGGTATCTACGTAACTTTAGGAGAGTTGAAGGACTTAGAGAAGAACATGGAGTACTGGAAAGTTTACAATGTAACATTTGGTCTAGCAGCTAACAGTTCCTGGGTTGCTATGATACTAATAAAACAAATTCAAATTCGGCCAATCAGTTTAAATTATGCCCCAAGATACTAAACTCCCATCAAGTTTGAATTTGGTATTTTGACAATATTAAAACTAATGAAACGATTCGATGCTTTGGAGTATAAGACCGGGAAAACTTGGACAGTTGGGGGACAACTGCTAAAAGACCAACAGTTGAAGGCTGCCATTAAGAACTCACTGAGAGGTAACTGTCTGGAGAGGGGGTTTGCACAGGAAAAAAGACCAACACCGGCCTGGAGAGCAAATCTACAGGGGAAGATACCAAGCGAAGATTCGGCTGGTTATGAAATTTGAATTTTTTTTTAGATCTTAATGAGAGGTTTTATTGGACTAGTATTGTGGGCGTGTGGGGGGAAAGGTAAAAGATAGGTTTAAATAAATGAGTTATAAATAGTTGTTAGTTAATTATTCTCTGTTAGACTTAAAAATATTAAAGTTGTTAATTTTTACTTTAAATATTGACTTTTGGGATAGTTCCTTGCTTTTCAAATTTTAACAGATTACAGCATGGGTTAAATCATTTCTGTGTTGCAGGTTTAAATTGGCAGGGAGGGTTTACCCCATGTTGTAACACTTTGTACAAATCAGCAGAGTGTTTTACCCTGATTGCCATTGACTTCATTTTTCTAGGATTTCTTAATGTCAAGGACAGTATCTCTCACCTCTCCTGACCCTCTGAATTCAAGCTCTTAATAAAGTTTAGAATCAACTGGCCCTGACAAACTGAATATTGACAAGTAGTTTGTGGCGCATAAGTACTGCTCGATGAATTTTTAGCAACACCTTCCATCACTTTGCTGATGATTAAACGTAGACTGATTAGATGGTAATTGGATGGAATTGATTTGTTGAAGTTTGGGATCATCTGTTGCCAGCTATGTTCCTCAAGTGCAGTAGCCTGCCTCAGAGGAAACCAATTTTGCAGCAAGTTCTTCAAACTGCTTTGGGCCGTTAAGTTGAAATTTCAGCTTGTTGGCTTTAGATATTGGTTTCTTGTCTAAACCAATATGGCACACGCTTCCAGTTTGTAATGAATGTATGCTTCCTGTTCTTTATGTAGTAGACTTAGGCAATTATTAGCACTTTAAAAATTGACACAGTGCCCATCAATTTCTAGGCTATTGTACTAAGTTTGTTGCTGGGAATAGTAATAATTTCTCGAAGCCAACCCTGGGAGAGATGCTAGTAAGTGCAGTGCCAGTAAGAGCACTAGCACCTTTTCAGACTACAGAAAATCCATTATGTTGAGGAGTCCAAGTAAGAACAGATTTTGGAGTCTCTGCAGGAATACAATGGTGGGATTCAGGATTCTAAGGCTAATGTACAATAGTAGATAGTATTTGGCAGAAATGTGTCTGATTGGTCCAGGTCGTCTGCAACTGAAATCTCTTGTCTGACACCACAGCTAAATCTGCTGCGATTTCACATGGTGTTTGCCTCCACTGCCCTGCCTATGATAAAATACCGGCTACAGAGGGAGGCCCTTAATCGGCCCTTTAATTGACTACCTAATGGCTTCAATGGACCTAAGGGCAGTCAGGCAGCCTGATGACTTCCCCAGATATCATAAACTTTCAGACAGACTGGGGGTAAACAGACAAGCAGTGAGATTGTGCTTTGCTCAATTTTATATACTCCTTTACAACCATTGCCAGAAATTGTAAAACCCAGCCCATTAGTTTCAAATGAAACATTAAAATGAGGGTCCATACATATTTGCCTGTTTACTGGATGCGCCAAATTCAATGACACCTTTCGACAAAGTACAAGTGTGCTCTGATTAACTTTTGCCTCATTACAATTTTTTTAGGTCTTGCTGTGTCAAGGTGTTTGCTGCACCTCCTATAACAGGGATCATGCTTGAGAATAATGATGAACAATGAAGCATGTCAGGTTATTCCGGGGATATGGAAGTTTCAAGTGAAGTTCTCTCTTTCGTTTGATTCTTTGTTCTTACTTTCATTAGTGTTGAATTTTCATAAACTGGATTAGCCCATCTGAAACTGAACATGACCTCCCAGTAAAGGTCATTGTTCATTAGAATCAGTCCTCGGGTTTCCAGGTATTGAGGTTGTTTTCCGGACTTGTCTCTTTCATTTACTTTTCGTATTTCAAAATTTCTTTTACATCTAATGTATATGAAAACATATTAGTTGATTTTTAATTAGTGTGACACATAAAATTCAGTCGTTTCATATTTATAATTTGAAATTTTTGTTGCATTTTACAGACACAGAATAAAGGAAAGCTGCCAAGGAGTGCAGTCTCATTTTTACCCCAGTTACCTGCGGTAATGTATTTGTAGATAGAAGTCTAACACAATGTACTTACATTCTATACTGCACTATAGCAAATTATTTGAATAAATTGGAATCATAGGGTCGTATTTCTAATCTTTATATTGATTATTGTGCATCAATGTCCTGAGACAATCAAATAATATAACTATATAGTTGGCTATTGGCAACAAGAATAAAACAGAATAAATTTATCACCCAAATAACAATAGATGTTATATATGGAGGGATTTTAAGGAAGTGGTTTAAATTTTAGGTTCTGATGATCACTTTGAAGTTGTTTATCATACTATCACATAATCATTTGCAATGATGGTTCAAAAGCAACTATGAAACTAATTCAGATCTAAGAGTTATTGTGAGGGAACGTTTTTGATGAAAGTCACAGACTTGAAATGTTAACCCTCTTTCCTACTGCATTGATTCCACCTGATATTTCTTGGTATTCTCTGTGTCTTCTTTGTGTCTCGTATATCTGTACTGATTCTTAATACCCTATTGTATCTCTGATACATGTTCTGTCATGATATCAAAGCTTGAGGGTTAGTAGTATTCCAGTAAGACATATGAGTCTTTTTTTCACAGAAATTAAGATAGAAACTCAACATATTCTGAAACTGTAATTATAACTCAACACTAACTACATTAAAATCTTTCAATGTAGATATTCTGTGTGTATTTTGTTATCCACAGTAAGCCTGAAAATCTATTATTTTACAGTGGTAGACACATAATTCAACTTATCCTGCTACTACATCCTATTATCACAAATATGAATAATAGGTGCTAAATGTAGAAACAGAAGATAATGCTAATTTTCTAAGTAATACTTTGAAACATTGTATAATTGTTAAATGTAACATAGCCTTTGGAGGTTGGTTTGCTCAGTTGGCTGGTTTGCAGTATAGAATGACATCAACAGTATGGGTTAAATTCCTGTCCCAACTGAGATTACCATGAAGGACCTTCCTTCTCAAGCTCTATTCATCTGAGGCGTGATGACCCTCAGGTTAAATGTCTGTCTAATGAGAGAGCAGCCTATGGTCAAGGAGGACTATGATGAATTTACCATTGATTAAGATATTAATAAAATGAAATTATTGTGGAAGTAATTGCTTTGGAGAACTTTAGCAGCCTTGTGCTTAGCTGACATTTCATAACTTCCCAAAGTACAATACATATTAAAAAGTCATGTCTGAAAGAAAGCAAGCACTGTTTTTATCAATATGTTTGTACAACATTTTAGAGCCGGTCCAAACCACTGTGGCAATCAGCCTCGCCTTCTTTCTTCCTTCAAGCAGAGGATGAGAATGAGCAAAATAATTTAACAAGTAAGTTTGATGTCTTGGAAATATGGCAACAAGATTGTATTGTAATTCATAGAGAATCACATGCATAAAGCATTCTTGAGGATTAGATTTTCATATTGTTTCCATCAATTTTGTCAATGACTGTTAGCTTTGATAATTTTGCACATTTTCACTTAATTGATAAACATTTGACACCTTCACTCCAAGCTACACTGATGTCAATCCTGGGTTAAGAAGGGATTGTACCATTGGTTTGGTTACCACAATGCATCCGTGGGTCTTTTGGAACTGGCTTTAAACTTGTCAGTTGAAGGGCGAGAAGGAATCAGAAGAAATGAGACACAATTAAATATAATGGATTGAAGGCTGTACAGTCATTAGTAACCATTCCCATTTCTGACTTTATACTGAAATGATTGATGAAGCAGCTGAAGATGATGGGCCAATGTCTTCTCTTAGGAGATTTGAAGTTGACCATTTTTGCCTGAAATCTCCGATCACACAAATATTGTTTATTAGTGGGAGAATTTTAATAAAACCAATGAATGATCACCCCCTGGCTATAAAACTAGTAAACACCTCTCTTCCTTGACCATTTCTGGGAGGCCCGATGAGATTTAATCCCAATCAGGCACGTAATTGAACAATGTCAGACTTCCAGGTGATGGGTGTTGGAACTCCCCCTGAAAATCCTGCTGGAGGTTGGATGCCAAACCTGCTTGAGGGCCTGCATCTCCCGAGTACTTGCAGCACCATTGAAAGCAATGTCCACAGCTGATACTGCAGTGTGGCCTACATCATGAGTCACCACTAGAGTTGAACAAGAAAGTTGAGTTAAGCAGGTTTGGCTGGTTCCAGACAGAGATATCTGGCAAAATGGGCAAGTGCTAATTAAAGGACTGAGCGGGGTCTTGCTCCTAGTTTCTCAGTTCTCACTAGAGAACTGAGCTCCTAGTTTCTCTGTTTTCTCCATTGAGCACAGACTACCACCCTAGGCCTATCTTTTGGAGGTTTTGTGGCAGGAGGCCTGTGTGACATTGCCCCTATGTACTACTGGTTAATTGACCTCTGGGCAGAAAGGTTGTTCTTGACTTTTCCTGACCTGTCTAAATTGGAGGGAGGTTTGAAGGCAATGGGTATCTTCACACACTCTTTCACCCCAGACCACACTGCAGCACTAACCCCCACCACCAATCCTCCTCCAGGAGAGGCATTAAATTTCACCTTGTGCCTTTCATTTGTAACAGTTCCAACATATGGTCAACAGTTAGGTTGCTGAAGGGTAATTTTTTAAAAAAAGTTATGAAATATGGCAATTTAAGGAACTACCTTTTATTGTAATTTTAAGCTCTTGATGGAAATGATCAAAGACAGATGTTTATCTCTACTTAAAAAGGAAAACAATATTCTGAACAATTTCTTGAATATAGGGGGTTCACCTCCCCAAAAACGCAAGCGAAGGAAAGCTTGGGAGTCTGGGGTTTCTGATGTCAGCTCAAATGGAGGAACTCGCTCAAGCTCTGATGGTTTTGCCACTTCAAAGAAGGAACGTGAGCAGTTTAGAAGTACCCTTGTTAATATTATAATGTAAGTACATATTCTGTTCATAACATGTTTATTCTTTTTGTAAAATGTGTTTTTAGTATTGCATGGCATAATGGTACAGAAGACTAATGTTTGAGCATGCTACCCAATTTTTCGACACAAGTTCAAACAAACTAGTAAAAAAAACAGTAATACTTCGAACTGAATATACTGGAGCTGTCATTCCCATGTTTTACTGTTTCTTTTCCTTTTCCGGCCTGGACTTTTCCTCCCTGGAGGTTTCTTGATTTCCTGACCTTCAATTCCAAAAAACATCCTCAATAGGCAATATGTTTCCCTAGCAGAAGAGAAAATGTGTTGGAAACATAATTTATTCCAGGACACTATTCCTAGAGTCCCTCTGGCTTCACAACTTTAGAACACAAAAATTGGAATGAAATAAGTCCTGCTGTAATCCTTTCCCCACCTTGAGAAAAATAACAGGCGAAATCCAGTAAAATTGGGAGAGTGAAGAAAGAATAAAGAACAAAGAAAATTTACAGCCCAGGAACAGGCCCTTTGGCCCCTCCAAGTCTGAGCTGATCCAAATGTACTGTCTAAACCTGTCGGTCAATTCCTAAGCATCTGTATCCCTCTGCTCCCCACCTACTCATGCATCTGTCCAGACGCATCTTAAATAAACCATGCCTGCCTCTACCACCTCTGCTGGCAACGCATTCCAAATGCCCACCACCCTCTGTGTGAAGTACTTACCGTGTGTATCCCCCTTAAACTTTCCACCTCTCACTTTGAAAGCATGACATCTCGTTATTGAATCCTTCACCCTTGGAAAAAGCTTGTCTCTATCCAAAATCCTTCATGATTTTGTAAACCTCAATCAGGTCCCCCCTCAATCTACTTTTTTGTAGTGAAAATAAACCTAACCTACTCAACCTCTCTTCATAGCTCGCACCTTCCATATCAGGCAACATCCTCGTAAACCTTCTCTGCACCCTCTCCAAAGCGTCCACAACCTTTTGGTAATGTGGCGCCCAGAACTGTACACAGTATTCTAAATGCGGCCAAACCAATGTCTTGTACAATTTTAACATGACTTGCCAGCTCTTATATTCAGTATCCCATCCGATGAAGGCAAGCATACTATATGCCTTCTTTACCACTCTATCCACCTGTGCAGCAACCTTCAGGGTACAATGGACCTGTGCTCCCAGATCTCTCTGCGCATCAACGTTTCCCAAGGCTCTTCCATTCATTGTATAATGCGCTCTAGAATTAGACTTGCCTAAATGCATCACCTCACGTTTGTCTGGATTGAAAGCCATCTGCCACTTTTCCGCCCAACTCTCCAGTCTATGTATATCCTCCTGTATTATCTGACAGTCCCTTATGCTTTCTGCCACTCCACCAATCTTTGTGACATCTGCAAACTTGCTGATCATACCAACAGTGGCCTCTTCCAGATCATTTGTGTGTATTATAAACAACAGTGGCCCCAATACTGACCCCTGTGGAACACCACTGGTCACCTTTCTCCATTTCGAGAAACTCCCTTCAACTACTACTCTCTGTCTCCTGTTGCTCAACCAGTTCTTTATCCACCTAGCTAGAACACCCTGCACACCATTGACTTCACTTTCTCCATTAGTCTACAATGGGGAACCTTATCAAATGCCTTACTAAAGTCCATGTATATGACATCAACAGCCTTTCCTTCATCTAACAACTTGGTCACTTCCTCGAAGAACTCTATCAAATTGGTAAGGCACGATCATTTCTGCACAAAACCATGTTGCCCATCACCGATAAGCTCATTCCTTTCCAAGTATAAATAGATCCTATCTCTCAGTATTCTCTCCAGCAAGTTCCCCACCACTGACATCAGGCTCACTGGTCTGTAGTTACCCGGAATATCCCTACTACCCTTCTTGTACAGGGGGACAACATGAGCAACCTTCCAGTCCTCCGGCACCTCACCTGCATTTAAGGATGCCACAAAGATATCTGTCAGGGCCCGAGCTATTTCTTCTCTCGCCTCCCTCAGCAACCTGAGATAGATCCCATCCGGTCCTGGGGATTTGTCCACCTTAATAACCTCTAGCCTACCCAACACATCTTTCCTACTTATGTCAACGTGATCCAGACTAATCAAACTTTTATCTCTAATCTCAAGATTCATCATGTTCCTCTCCTCAGTGAACACTGATGCAGAGTAATCATTCAGAATCTCACCCATTCTCTCAGGTTCGGCACACAGCCTTCCTTCATTATCTTTTAGTGACCAATCTTTCCTCTAATTACCCGCTTGCTTCTTATATAAGAATAAAATGCTTTGGGATTTTCCTTAATTCTGCTAGCTAAAGCTATTTCATGACCCCTTTTAGCACGCTTGATTCCTTGTTTAAGACTTATCCTACTCTTCCGATATTCCTCCAGGGCCCGTTCTGTTCTCAGCTGCCGAGACCTTATGTATGCTTCCCCTTTCCTCTTGGCTAGTCGTACAATTTCTCCTGTCATCCATGGTTCACGAATCTTGCCCTTACTATCCTTTGCCTTCAACGGGACATGCCCATCTTGCATTATCTTTAACCTATCTTTGAAAGCCTCCCACATCTCAAATATGGACTTCCCTTCAAATAGCTGTGTCCAATCCACATTTCCGAGCTCCTGCCTAATTTTGATATAATTGGCCTTGGCGCAGTTTAGCACTCTTCCCTTAGGACCACTCTCTTCTTTATCTACGAGTATTCTAAAACTTACAAAATTGTGGTCACTGTTCCCAAAGGAATCCCTACTGCAACTTCTACCACTTGTTCTGGCTCGTTTTCCAGTACCAGGTCCAACATGGCCCCTTCCCTCGTCAGTCTATTGACATACTGCTCTAGAAAACTCTCCTACAAGCTTCGTACAAATTCTACTCCATCCAGACCTCTGACGCTAAGTGTTTCCCAGTCAATGTTGGGAAAATTAAAATCTCCCATCACCCTATTGCCTCTACATCTATTCATAATCTGTTTCCCTATTTGTTCTTCTACCTCACATTCACTGTTGGGAGGTCTGTAGTACAGCTCCAACAGTGTAACTGCACCCTTATTTCTCAGCTCCACCCATAATGCCTCACTACCCAAGACCGCCATAGTGTCCTCCTTTAGCACAGCCGTGATATCATCCCTGACCAGCAATGCAACTCCACCCCCTCTTTTACTCCCCCCCCCCCGTTCATCTGCCTTACACACGATACTCCTTGCATTAAAGTAGATGCATTTCAGGCCACCAATTCTTTTGCACTCACCTGCTCTCTGCCTATTGTTCCCTTTATTAGTGCTATTCTTCATAATTCTTACAGTCTCCACCTCGCTGCCTACTTGTTTTCTCTTCTGGTCCCCAGTCCCCTGCCACATTAGTTTAAAACCTCCCCTACAGCAGTAGCAAAAGCTTCCCCAAGGACATTGGTTCTGGTCTGGTTCAGAGGTAGACTGTCCCTTTTGTAATAGTCCCACCTTCCCCAGAACCGGTCCCAATGTCCAACAAATCTGAACGCCTCCCTTCTACACCACATGTTCATCCTGCCTATTTTTTCATTTCTACACTGGCTAGCACGTGGCACTGGTATTAATCCCGAGATCCCTACCTTTGAGGTCCTCCCCTTTAACTTCTCTCCTAGCTCCCTGAATTCTTCTTTCAGGACCTCATCTCGCTTTCTACTTATATCGTTGATGCCTACATGCACCAAGACAACTGGGTGTTCACCCTCCCCTCTTAGAATGCCCTGCAGCTGATCAGTGACATCCCTGACCCGAGCACCTGGGAGGCAACATACCATCCGGGAGTCCCGTTTTCGGCCACAGAACTGCCTATCTACTCCCCTCACAATAAAATCCCCTACAAGTCTTTTTCCTGCCCTTCTGAACAGCAGTCCCCTCCACGCTGCCATGATCTTGACAACTGCTGCCCTCCCCTGGTGAGCCATCTCCCCCAACAGTATCCAAAAAGGTATACCTGATTTGGAGGGAGATGACGGCAGGGGACACCTGCACTGCCTTCCTACTCTTTTTCTGTCTTTTGGTCTCCTAACTTGCGGTATGGCCAGTTCACTAAACGTGCTATCCATGACCTCCTCAGCATCGCGGATGCTCCACAGTGAGTCCATCCTACTCTTTTTCTGTCTTTTGGTCTCCCTCAGCATTCCTAACTTGCGGTATGGCCAGTTCACTAAACGTGCTATCCATGACCTCCTCAGCATCGCGGATGCTCCACAGTGAGTCCATCCACAGCTCCAGAGCTGTCATGCAGTCAAACAACAGCTGCAGCTGGACGCACTTCTTGCAAGTTCAGACACATTCATAAGCTCCCACATCAAGCAAGAGTCACATGCCACGACTCTGAAGTCCCCTGCCATTGTAAGCTTAGCTTTATATGAACTAACTAAAACCAAACGATGCACTTAAATAAATGAAAAAGAAAGGTAAGAAATAAAAGCCTTACCTTACAGGATCTTTTTCTTCCGGTTGGAGGAGGGTGGGCGGGAGGGAGTTACTACACGTGTAGTATCTTGGGTTTAACCACTGCCCAAATATAAATTAAGCCCTTACCTTCCCGGCAGCTTCACTCCTCCTTCTCTCCTCGCCGCTCTGGCAAAATGGAGGCCCCACTCCCAAGGTAAGTCCCTTTCTATGTGGGAAAACTCACCCTTCCCGGCAGCCCTCACTTCACTCCTCGCCGCTCTGGCAAAATCAAGTGAATCAAGGAATATGGTTAATTTTTGTAGTAAAGCAGGTTAATAGAAATCCTGAGAGATGAAGCACATTACTCTAAAGCCCAGATTTGCAAGAACTGCAAAATCAGTGCTGAGATTGGTTGCCAATGTGTCCAGCCTGAGATGCCTGTATCAAGTTAGTGCCATCAAATCATTTGAATAATAAATATATACACTCTCTGTACAGATTTGGCCTTGCAACAACACCCACATTAATCATAACTTACAATTCTGACTAAGTGGTGGCATAGTGGACACTATTAATTCCAGGTACAAGCAAACATTGAACTTAAAACATTATTTTAATACTTTATCAACCAATTTGTACAGTTTGAGATTATTTTCACTGTTGGGTGAATCACAAGAGTTTTGTTCTAATGCAAAGAAGGGATTTGCATATTATGCATTAAAACAATAATTGTATTTATTCCTTTATAAATAGATAATGGGCAATATGCACATAATCCTGAATGTAGCAAGGTTGGATCACTTAGTTATCAGCTGCATTGCTGTGCCTGCAATTCCTCTAACAAAACCATTAAGCACAATTTAGAATGGATGCTTGAGACCTACAAAATCCCTAAGATGCCCAGCGTTCCTTACTGACAGTGGTGATGCAGTGGAGCCTGGGCTCCTGATTCATTATACTCTGACTACATTGCAAGTTAGCTGATTGCCCATAATGTCTCAGCAACTCCTGAGCAGTAGCTACACAGCTCCCATTTGGAATGAACAGAGAGGAAGAATCGAGCAATACACTTTCTGACCGTTCAGTTGCCTTGCGCCCATGCAGGGTGAATTTGCAGTTCATCATCAGTTATCAATACTTTTTTAGAACTCTGATCTTGCATAGTATCATGGAAGAAGTAATTCAAGTGCCAGAAAAAAAAGCTTGGTCCTTATTCTAATTTTACTTGTGAGGCAGGTAGGCCCATGTCTCCTTAGGACTTATGAGTTATGCTTCTTTTTAGTGCACATCTTTTTGCTAAATATTTAAATGTATAATTTTACTGTATGTGTATTTTAAAGATATAAAGATCTCTCATATTTATTTACAATGTCTTAACTCACTTGTGTTTTGACCATCTTAAATAACACAGGCAACAAGATTGTGCAGCTAGACGCCCCCCTTCTTTGGATGAGACTGAACCTTCAACATCTGGAGGTCCTTCAACAGTGGAGAAGGATATTCTTGTGAGAAAAACAATTGTTACTTAAAATATTTATTAATTTTCTTGCTGATTTGATATTTTTGTACTCCTATTTAACAAACATGATTGAAAAATAGACAGAATTTTAAATTTATTTTAATTCAAAGCAGGCTTAAAATCACAAGTTACTTTTAAAATTATTTTAAGTTACCTTTTAAATTTATTTTATGCAGAATTCTTCTAGCCTGATAGAGGCAACTTTGAGAGCAAGAGGGGTGGGAAATGTTGGCTTGGAATCCTGAAACATTGCTGCCTATTTTCCACTTCCCCTGAGGTGACTTCTGAATCCCTCTTGGTCTGGCAGAAAACCACTTGAGGTGGTTTAAAAGGCAGTTAAGGATCTTTTAAGTGTGGAATCCCTGTTTCCCAAAAGCACACTGGTCTTGTGTTGCGTCAGCAACTCACCATGTATTGAAATTGTTGAGTGAAACTGATATTAGCAATGTAAAGAGTGAATCAAATCATCTGAAGTGAAAGGCATGTTCTGCCAGGAACAGTTCCCCTAACTGATTTTAATGGGTCAGTGATGTTGAGCAATTAATATTCAAGTGTCATTGATACCTTTTAGAATAATTTCACCTTACCATCTGAGAGATGTCCTTTAACCTGGAGCCAACATATACTAAAGTTGATTGGACCTTAGGTGTGGAGTGACAGCTGCCACCAGAATGAATAGAGCAGATATTTTAACAGTGCAATTCCCATTTCCACAGTAATATATTGGTAAATTAAACACAGGCCCATACCTTAATGGCAGCACCTTCTCTGAGGGTATGTTACCTCAGTCTTTCTGAACAGCACTGGAAAAATTGCTCAGGCCTTGCCACAAGTACTAATAGACCTCTGCAATATCTTGGAATAGAGCCTCCCAAGAAAAGTAGATGGCCACCTTTGCCTCTGACTGTCAAACTTGCCATGGTCCTCAGTTTCTTTCTATATATGACCTCGCAGGGCTTAGTGACTGACATACATAATCTTGCAATTCGCAGCCCACATCTGTGTCAGCCAGGTCACTGATACCTTAGCGAAAGGTCTTACAACAAATTAGTTATGAGACAGATGAGGCCAGTCACACATTTACTTCATTCATGGAGTTAACTACAGGGCCAGAGTACAGTGGACTGTGCCATCTATCAATAAAGGTAGCAATAGACCATTGAGCCTATTTGTCAACTGGAATATTTTCATTTTGTTGACATGAAGCTAGTTTGTGATCTCTACAGACGATAATGTAAGTAAGTACAGAGTACTGTTATGATTTCTTTAGAGACCAATAACCTTTAAAAGGAGACAAATTTCCTAATAACCATCAGAAAGAATTGAATGACAAGATTTAAGAGTTTTAAGAGTTTGCTGTAATGAGCAAACTAAAATGTAGATCAAATATTAATTAACAGGCAACTGAGCTATCAAATTAAAGGTCCTTTTGCATTAACCAACTAATACAATGAAGAAAGCCTGACTAAATCCTTTTACTGTGCACCACCCTTCTGGAAGATATGTAGCACTGAGATTCCAAATTTATTCTTAGATCTCAGCGGATGCTACTTTTCCTCTGCCATCCCGTGTTGAATCTTCTAGGGTCCTTCAACAATTGTTGCACTCTGACTGAGTTTCCCTCATACAGTTTATCACCAGCAAGGCACACTTGAAAGAGTCCCCAATCTACCGTTCTGTCCCCTTTCTTCTGAACTGAAAATTAACTCTGAAAAGATTACTGAAAACAGAGATGTTGTTGAAGCAATTGTTGCAAAGTTGAGTAGAGTAATTGTAGATTGGGAGACAGCAATTTAGAATTTGGTCTCTGCAAAATAGTAAAATTGTAAAATGGGGAAAACATTGTGTTTTCCTTTTAAAAGATGGTGCTTTTTCTGTGCTTGGAGATTTAAAATGAATGTCTATGAATAACAGCTTTATAGTTTACAAGTACACAGAGATCCCGAACTGAAACATTTGTATCGAAAGGCCATATAGTTAGCAGGCCAAACAGCAGTTTTTTACCAAGACAACAGGCATTTGAATTTAGCCAATGAATTTGAACCAGGCACTTAAATACCTTTCTGATTAAGGACTTTTGCCCGGAATGTCGGTTTTCCTGCTCCTTGGATGCTGCCTGACCTACTGTGCTTTTCTAGCACCACTCTAATCTAGACTCTGATCTCCAGCATCTGCAGTCCTCACTTTCACCCACTTCGATACCAAAAACCTATTAAATTTAAATCTGATGGTTTTGACAACATAGGACCAATCCTATTGTAAGAAATATTGATATGTCATCAAGGGTATAAAAGAAGGAGGCTGTTGGACAAAGACCCTAGAGTTAGCTGCTATTCACCAAAGCTAACGACCCTCAGCTCTCAAGAAAGAATTGCCAGCTTTTACAGCCTCATCTATGTCTTAGAGAAAGCATAATCTAAATAACAAAGATACCAATGGCACAGCTAGTTAATATTCCTGACAGAAGAATCAACAGAGAAGGCATAGAACATTCCGCAAGACACGTGACCAGGTTGTAGTTTTGAGAGACAAAATTCTACTTTTTTGTATATGAGTGGCACTTTTGGAACAGTATACCATTAGAATCTTGCTTTATTCGGGAATAGTTTGTAGTTAGAAGGGATTTATTTGGTTTGTTATTAGTTTAGTAAGTTGCTCACTGTTAGAGGTAGATGAATAAATTGTTACGTGTTGATTTTGAATGAGTGTCAGGGATTTATTTTATTTAATCGCTAGAAGTCGCTGAGAAGCAAATTACTCCATTTTTCACTTTTTGTTTAAGATTACAGTGTGAAGTGCTCCTCTTTGGGTGTTTCAATTTTAGTTCTCAGGGGGGAGTCAGCCTCTGCTTTACAACACAATTCTTGCACTCAGCAAAACAGATTTGCAAGAATACCAAATCTCAAAGGGAACAACAAATTATAATAGGGTGCATTAGAATAGGGTGCTGATTGGTTGCAAATCAACTCTGTAGAGTGCTATCAAGAATGCATCAAGGAATATTAACAGGCAAGCTTTTGTTTGTTTATATTCAAACCAGTCAAACTGACTGGTCAAAGCAATGCCATGAAGAATGCATTGAACTGATATCCCCCAAGTTTTAGTTTAATTAACATAGAGTAGTGCACAGTCATTTTACTTTCGTATGGAAAGGACAGGGCTGAACATGTGACTAGACATAACTTCAAGTGCATGTAAATGAGTCATCCTCAGATTGATTAATTTTAAATTGGTTGTGGTATAATTTCTTAGCATAATCTAGATTATAGAATCCCTACAGTGTGGAAACAGGCTATTCCCACTCCCTGTCCATGCATTTCCTATGGCTAATCTGCCTAGTTTACACCTCCCTGGACATTATGGGCAATTTAGCATGCCCAATCCATCTAACCTGCACATCTTTGGACTGTGAGAAGAAACCAGAGCACCTGGGGGAAACCCCACGGTGAAAATATGTAAACTCCATGCAAATAGTCGCCTGAGGCTGAATTGAACCCGAGTCCCGGCACTGTGACGCAGCAATGCCAACCACTGAGCCACCGTGCTAGATGTGGAATTACATCCATTCTTGAACATTATGTGCTGATGTTTTCAAGCATGGGCTGGTTGAACATGGTCAATAGTCTGCCTGTTAAATAAAACTCTTTTCCTGGACCAATGCCAGAATTTGAAGGCGAGTTGACAAAATCCAGCCCAGTGTTTGTATGTTCACAGGGTTAGAGGCTGTAAACACTCAAAAGACATTTTTAAGTCTGATTTATTTTCCCATTTGGACCTTATGCTCTCTTTCTGTCCTATGTTTCTTGTCCTTTTACTTCTGCATGGTTTTCACTGCTCACTGTTGGGAGATTTTGTTCCTATTAATTCCATCATCCATCCTGACCACTTTGTCATACTGAAAGGTACTGTTTACCTTGGTTGACCCAAGCTGAATTTATGCCACGTTGAATACCTTGATTGCAAAGGTTGTTTAATTTTATGATCTTTTTCTGGCTCTGCCTAAGCCCATTTGGAGCTGAAACCAACAATTTCAATAATGTCCTTGTAATTTTCCATCTCCACTCTCCATTAAATTTAATCTCATTCACAAATCTGGTGCCGATATCTCAACCCTCAAGGTGTCTTTCTCAGGTACTACTGCTGTCTTCATTGACTTACATTTGTTTCCAATCTTCAAATGGCTCTATTTTAAAATTTTTTCTCTTTGTGTTCAAATTTCTCTATGTGTCTCAAAGCTCCCCATTTTTTATAATCTCCTCTGGATCTACAACAGACTGAGAAATTCTGTATGCATCTCTGACTTTCTTTGGCTCTTCATTGGTGGGTATACCTTCAGTTCACAAGATCCAAACTCTCAAATTCCTTCTCCAATCCCTTTACTACTTCTTCTTTTAGATGCTCCTTTTAACCTAATGCTCCACCCAATCTTTTCGCCAACACATGGAATATCTCCTCTTACTGAATACTGAACCTCTGACTGAATATGCTTCTTTGAAGTTTCTTTGTTAATAATAACATTTATAATTATACAGCATCTTTATCAAAATAAAATGCAGTTTCCAGCAAATGTAAATGAGCCATACTGCAAACCCATTTTATTAGATTAGATTACATTACAGTGTGGAAACAGGCCCTTCGGCCCAACAAGTCCACACCGACCCGCCAAAGCGTAGCCCATACCCCTACATTTACCCCTTACCTAACACTATGGGCAATTTAGCACGGCCAATTCACCTGACCTGCAGGTCTTTTGGACTGTGGGAGGAAACCGGAGCACCCGGAGGAAACCCACGCAGACACGGGGAGAACGTGCAAACTCCACACAGTCAGTCGCCTGAGGCAGGAATTGAACCCGGGTCTCTGGCGCTGTGAGGCAGCAGTGCTAACCACTGTGCCACCGTGCCGCCCAAAAATATTCTTATATTCTTAAATTAATTGTTAGTGTACTTCTCCTCACACTTACCATTACTCAGTAAGTGCTCCCAATTGCAGAATCACAGCTAATATTGGATGTTATGTCTGACTTTTGCAAGCACTGGCTGTTTGAGTATGGTAATGGGAATGATAATGGCTATGCTGATCAGAATATTGCTAACTGTATAACGTGCAAACTTTGGAACATGCTAGGATCACTACTTTGAGTACTGAAAAATACCCAGTCTATTTCAAATTACCCTGGTAGACTAAAGTTTATCAATAACTTGAGCAAAGGTGAAGTTAGCCATTTCATGCAGTGACATTGGCATAGCAATACTAGTGGTATGCTTTGTCAGGATTCTTTTGTCAAGCTATAAACACATTCCATATACTCCAAAAATGAGTATTACCATGTATGAAATTCAGGATATAGGCATATAGGCCATACATGAATTGGTAGATAGTATCAAAAATTCATCAGTTATCAGCCAATTTGATTCACTCCATGTAATATCACGAAATACCTCAAGGCACTGGATACTGCAAAGGCTATGGGCCCCAACAACATTCTGGCAGTAGTACTGCAGATTTGTACTCTAGAACTTGTTGTTCATCGAGCCAAGCTGTTGCAGTCAGTTAGAACACTGGCATCCACCTGACAATGTGGAAAATTGCCCAGGTATGTCCTGTACACAAAAAGCAGGACAAATCCAACCCAACCAATTATTACCCTATCAGGCTACTCTCAATCATCAGTAAAGTGATGGAAGATATCATCATGTGTGCTATTCAGCAGTATCAGCTCAGCAGTAACATACGCAGTATTCAAGATTAGAGTTCAAGATTAGGGTCAGGCAGCACCCGAGGAGCAGGAAAATCGATGTTTCTGGCAGGAGCCCTTCATCAGGAATGAGGCCATGAACCTGCTCAGTATTGCCCAGTTTGGATTTCAACAGGGTGATTCAGCTAGGTAAAACCAATGACTGCAGATGCTGGAAACCAGATTCTGGATTAGTGGTGCTGGAAGAGCACAGCAGTTCAGGCAGCATCCGAGGAGCAGTAAAATCGACGTTTCGGGCAAAAGCCAGCTCCTGACCTCAGTACAGCCTTGGTTCAAACATGAACAAAAGTGAAGAATTCCAGAGGTGAGAGTGACAGCTCTAGACCCAAGGTTGCATTTGACCAAGTGTGGCATCAAGGA
The DNA here is from genome assembly GCF_004010195.1 of Chiloscyllium plagiosum. Classification (NCBI taxonomy): domain Eukaryota; kingdom Metazoa; phylum Chordata; class Chondrichthyes; order Orectolobiformes; family Hemiscylliidae; genus Chiloscyllium; species Chiloscyllium plagiosum. The sequence continues at coordinate 5,272,678 of NC_057716.1, read as the reverse complement.
GCTCTAGCAAAACTGGAATAAATGGGAATTTAAGGGCCCAGCTCTCTTGTATGGAGTCATACCTGACACATAAGAAGATGGTTGATTGTTGGAGGTTAGTCATTTCAACTCCAGGACATCTCTACAGTGCTGCTAACAGCCATTTTGTGTGTAGAGGCAGGTACCTGTTTTTTGCATTGGAGCAAGGGGCATTTCAGAGTTCTTTGCTGGTTGCCTTACTGCTCACTGCCTTTGCATGTTGGATACTCACAGGATCTCTGCCTTGCCTTGTTTTTATTGTATTTTGATGCATCATTCAGAACTTAAAGGCTCACAGGAGCTACATCTTGTTCTTGCCTTTTAGCACAGATACAAAGCCAGACAGCCTGTCATTTTTGCCAGGATCAATGAAGCGGGTAATACATTGCTGTACAGCACCTTGCTATTTCAATGTTACATCTGCCCAATATGGTAGCAACTTATGGCAAGCATACTGCCATTGATTCAATTAAATAGCCATGTCTCAAAGTATAGGGGGAGTAGTCTTTAGTCAAGGACAGTTGTCAGTTAGGGATACCTGCAGAATAAACCAAGGACATTATCTGATCTTGGTCTAGCAGCTTTGATAGTGTCAGTAGGCCTGTGGTGCTTTCAGAGCCAGGGGTCACCGAGATTGATAAACTGAATCTGCAACAAACTTTGCAAAGCACAACTTGCCTTTCATCCTCATTTGAATGGTCAATGTGCAATGGAGATTAAAAATGCTGTCACTACACCTGGAATGAATCAAGTGTTTTTCTTTCTACCTGCGAGAATGGATTATACTTGAGTGATGTGAGGCCAATCATGGGCAATTAAATTAGTCAGATGTTTACACAGTACAATTTAAAAACATCTGTAATCACAAAATTTTCCATGTGCACAGTATGTAGTGACCAACTTAAATGTTAAAATCAAATCTTGGCCCCAAGCAATTTTCATCGTGTCATTACAAACTGATTAGGTTCATCTCTGTGCAGCGAAAGTGATCATAGGTGACATTTAAACTGTCACCTATACACCACAATTCATAAGGAAATTTGAAAATCTCCAAGAGCATGAAGCTGATTTCCTCTCACCTTGAACTGTAAGTACATTCTAGCATGCATTCTTATATGTAGTCATGCCCTTGTTTGGTGATGTGGAGTGGAAGGATGGGTATTCAGTTTCAGTAACCCTACCAGACGTACAATTTCCTGCTGTATTTTTACAACTTGGTTGGTGCTGCATACATCTCAATTAGATCCATGTAAGGGATCCTTGTTAGAGTCCTTCATTTTTCACTGTTTCGGAAGCTGTCATTTTGTGTGGTGCAAATGCTGACTGCTCATATTGCTAAGGACCTGCCTTGTTTCTGGTATTCCTGACATAAGCCCAATAGAACCATCCCCAGTGGATCCAGTCACAGCAGGGGTTATTGTCGCTGTGGTTGCTGGACAAAGAGATACAGAGAAAATGAGGAAGCAGAAATGCTTCATAAGCTCAGGATGATCAACAATCTACAGCGGCTACTGAAAGACGTCCACGTGAAGAGGTTGCAGCAGTTAGCTCCCCTCAGGATGCAAAGGAGATACAGGAAACTTACAGTTTCCTATGCTTGATTAAAAAGTCTGAAGAATCTTGCAAGATGACCACCAATGCAGCTACTATTTCTAGGCCACTTTCTTGGAATGTACATTATCAGACCCTGGGGATTAATTAGCCTTCAATCCCATCAATTTCTCCAACATTATTTCTCTATTAATACAGAATTGCTTCAGTTCCTCCCTCTTTTTAAACCCTGTGTTTTCATTATTTCTGGTATATTGTTTGTGTTGTCCTTTGTGAAGACAGAAGTGAAGCATGGATTTAGTTCATCAACCATTTCTTTGCTCCCCATTATAAATTCACCCACTTCTGATTATAACTGAACTATATTAATTTTCTCCAATTTTGTTTTCCCTATATACACCTATAGAAACTTTTACAGTCAGTTCTTATGTTCACTGCAGCTTACTCTTATACACAATTTTCCCCTTCTTAATCAAATGTTTGGACGTCTTTTGCTGACTTCTAAACTATTTCCAATCCCCAGGTCTACTGTCTTCTTGCCAATTTGTATGCGTCTTTTTGCATTTAATATTATCTCTAATTTTCCTCACAAGCCATGGTTTGACCACTGTTCCGTTTGGACTCTTATGCTAGACAGGAATAAACAATTTTTCTAGTTCACTCATTCCCATTGAATGTTTGGTGTTGCCTGTCCATTGTCATTCCTCTCAGTGACATTTCTCAATCCATCATTGCCAATCACACCTCAGACCATCATAATTTCCTTTATTAAGTTTCAGGACCCTAGTCTCTGTATCAGTTATCTCGTTGTCCATCTTGATGAAAATTCTATTGTATGGTCACTCATCCGCAAGAGATCTCTCACAACTATATTACCAATTATTCCTTTCACATTACATAATACTCAGCCTAAGAAATTATGTTCTCTAATTGGTTCCTCAATGTATCATTGTTGCCATCCTGTATACATCCCAGGAGTTCCTCCTTTATAGTATTGTGACTAATTTGATTCACCCAATCTCTACGCAGATTAAAGTCACACATATTTACAGATGTCCTTTACTGTGTGCATCTCTGATTTCCTGTTTAATGTCATTCTCAACATCAAGCTTTATGTTCTATAAATTACTCACCCCCACTGATATTTTTTGCTCCTTGGTATTTCTCAATTCTACTCACATAAATTCTAAATTGTTTGAGTTGATATCTTTCCTCGATATTGTTTATACAGTCATAGAGTCAAACTTTGTGTCTGTTTCTATCTTGTCAGGTTTGCCAAACCTGCTGAGTATTTCCAGCATTTTCAGTTCTTATTTTGGGCATATGCTGCCCCTTTCGATGCACTTAGAATTACTTGGTAAATTTTAATGATAGTTAAAATGTTTGGAGTTATAGAGCCATAGAGCATGGAAACAGACACTTCGGTCCAACTCATCCAGGTTTCCCAAACTAAACTAGTTTGTCTGCATTTTTCCCATATCCCTCTAAAACTTTCCTATTCAGTGCCTGTCCAAATGTTTTATATCCCCTTTAACCAGTAATGCAACTTCACCTCTTTCCATTTTATCTGTTCTTCCTAAATACTGAATTTCCCATTCCTGGTCACCCTTTGGCATGTTTCTGTAATCCCAATGATATCAGACCTGATTAAATCTATTTGCACGCCTAATTCATCCACTTTATTTTGAATGCTTTGTGCATTCAGGCTTCTCTTTTTAAAAATCTTATCCTATTCCAATTACTTTTTACTGTGGCCTTGTTTGATTCTGACCTTTGATTTATCTGCCTCTCACTTCTCTTGTTTCCCTTTCTGTCTTTTGTTCTTGTCCTTGATTCCCCTTCCTCAGACTCCTTGCATAGGTTCTCATCTATATTAGTAAAGAAATGGTATTTGCTCAATTGATGTGATTGAAGGCTAATTTAAGGTATTTACCTTAAGCCTGAAAATCTGCATCCCAGAGTACTAAAAGAAGTGGCCCTAGAAATAGTGCACGCATTGATAGTCATCTTTCAAGATTCTTTGGACTCTGGAACAGTTCCTACAGATTAGAGGGTAATTAATGCAACCCCATTATTTAAAAAAGGATGTGGAGAGAAATCGGTGAATTATAGACCAGTGCGTCTAACGTAATTGGTTGGGGAGATTCTAGAGTCCATTATCAAGGATTTTATAACAGAGCACTTTACAAATAATGGTAGAATCAGACACAGTCAGCATAGATTTATGAAAAAAATAAAATCATGTTGACAAATCTACTGAAATTCTTTGAGGATATAACTTGTAGAGTTGATCAACAGATGTGGTTTACTTGGACTTTTAGAAGGCTTTTGACATAGTCTCACATAAGAGATTAATGTGTAAAATTAAAGTGCATGGGATTTATTGAGACAGACAGAAAACTGGTTAGCAGACAGGAAACAAAGAGATTTTGTTTAGGTGTTTCCCTGAATGGCAAGCATTGAAAGTTGGCTATGATGTATTGGGAAATGTTCCTGAAAGGAATGGCAAACATTCAAAGAATGAATGGATGAGCTACAAAAATTGTTTATTGCTGTCTGAAACAAGAGTGCAAAGCGAACAGTGGTCAAACCCATGGCTTGAGTAAGGTAAGTTGAGAGCACCATATCATAACACATCTGATTTCTTCATCAGAAAAGGTTTGCATTCTGGCAATATACAAGTCATCTGTGATCATTGGTACCACATCTGCGCCTGGTACCATAAACACCTATATCCTTAAGAGTGTTCTTGCTTCATTTCAAGAGTTGAATGCTTTCCAAAGATAGCTATAGAGAGACAAAGGCTACCCTCTGCAGTCATGCTAATGACTGTCTCACAACTCCTTGACTCGTGCCAAGTATAGAAATCATGTAGTTCATTCTTTCACCAGGATTATCATAGAACAGACAATGGGCCTCCAATTGTGCGATGTTGAATATTACAGGCGCTGTGAGGCAGCAGTGCTAACCACTGGGCCACCGTGCCGCCCACAAGTTCATGTAGTTCATTCTTTCACCAGGATTATCATAGAACAGACAATGGGCCTCCAATTGTGCGATGTTGAATATTTTTAAGGCAGCTGCAGATAGGTTCTTGATAAACAAAGGCGCGAAAGCTTTTCAGGGTAGGTGGGAATGGCAGATTTGAGATTATGAGAGTAGCCATGATTTTATTGAGTGCTGGAATAAGCTCAAGATACTGAATGGCCTCCTCCTACTCCTAACTCATGTTTTGTCATTTATATATGGTTAACGGTGAGGCCTTTTCTGGATCACTGTGTGATGTTCTGGTTGCCCTGTTATTGGAAACATATTATTAAACTGGAGAGGATTCAGAAAAGATTTGCCAGGATGTTGCTGGAAATGACAGGTTTTAGATATAAAAGTAAACTGGACAAACTGGGACATTTTTTGCTGGAATTTAGGAGATTGAGAGGTGACCTTATTGATGTTTATAAAACCACAAGGGGCATAGATAAGATGAATGACAGGGGTCTTTTTCTTCGGATGGGGGAGTTCAAAACTAGAGGGCATATTTTTAAGGTGACAGAAGAAAGATTTAAAAAGGACATGAGGACATGTACACAGAGAATTGTTCATGTGTAGAATGAACTTTCAAAGGAAGTGGAGGATACAAGTACCGTTACAACATTTAAAAGATATTTGAATAAGTTCATGATTAGGAAAGGTTTGGGGGGATATGGGCCAAATGCAGGCAAGTGAGACTATTTTGGTTGGGGAATATAGTTGGCTTGGAAGTGTTGGAACAAAGGGTCTGTTTCCATGCAGTATGACTCTATGACTCTATAATTCTCAAACCATGATAGCTGCAGACATACTCCAGAGAGTGCACTGTATATCATTAAAATTTACTAAGTAATCCTAAATGCATCAAAAGAGGCAGCATGTGCTCAAAATAAGAATTGAAAATGCTTGAAATACTCAGCAGGTTTGGCAAATCTGTCAAGATAGAAACAGCCACAAAGTTTTAGATTCTGTAATTTCAGAACTTGGAAAAGATAGAAATGTAATAACTATTTAAGGAGATGAAATGACGTAGGATGGGGAGAGAAAATGGGGAAAGTTTGTGATGGAGAGAAAATGAGTGATGGTAAATGACTGAATTTGGTGGAAATTGTAATGCGACAAGTAAGGAGGTTTAAATGAGAGACTAATGAACAAGTGCTCTCTGAAAGCAAAAATCAAGAAAGTCAGGTTAAGGCCCAAATTGGCAAAGAAAATAAAACACAATGGATAATTGAGGAGGATGGAGGGGAGTTGGTGAGGATGGTAAGTTAGTTCAAAAGAGCCCAGAGTTTCAGTATCTTCCTTTTGTAGTAGCATATGACAGTTGCTGGAACATGAATCAACTGTGCCACATAAAATTTCACTGCATTTGCTCCAATTTCTTAATGGTTCAGACCACTGTAATTCAACAGCATCAGCAACAATTCAAGAACTCTGAACACAACCACCTGATGAAGGTGCACAACCACCTGATGAAGGAGCAGCGCTCCGAAAGCTAGTGTGCTTCCAATTAAACCTGTTGGACTATAACCTGTTGTGTAATTTTTAACTTTGTACACCCCAGTCCAACACCGGTATCTCCAAATCATGACACCTGTTCTTACAATTGATTATTCCTTTTAACCAACAATTTTAACCATCAGCATGGTGAAATGGCAAGCACAGTTGAGTAAATAATTCTGGTAACTGCATTTTAATGAGGTGTGAAGAGTTTACAAATGCCCAATCTAGCCTGCATGTTTAATGTATTGCAATTGATTTCTATTGTACCTTCTCAGTATAGATTGTTGCCTGCTATAAATGTGAAATGTATGCTTGTGGACATCATGGCAAATAAAGAAAAAATATAGATTGTCTTATATTGTGTGGTTTTTAAAAAAGATTTTACATGTCATTCGTAGAGGTATACAGAATGGAAACAGACCTTTCGGTCCAATTCGTCCGCCAACCAGAAATCCTATATAAATGTAATCCCATTTGCCAGCATTTGGATTGTATCTCTCTAAACCCCTCCTATTTATATACATTAAATATTGTAATTGTACCGACCTCCACCACTTCCTCCAGCAGCTCATTCCATACATGCACCGTCCTTAGGTCCCTTTTATAGCTTTCCCCTCTCACCTTAAATCTGTGCCCCCTAGTTTTGAACTACCCCACCCCAGGGAAAAGACCTTGCCTATTTACCCTATCAATGCTCCTCATGGTTTTATAAACCTCTATAGAGTCATCCCTCAGCCTATGATGCTGCAGGGAAAATGTCCTCAGTTTATTCAGTCATCCCTATAGCTCAAACCCACCAACTCTGGCAACATCCTTGTAAATCTTTTCTGAACCCTTTTAAGTTTCACAACATCCTTCCTTTGGCAGGTATGAGATAACTTGTCAAACAAACTAATAAAAAGGATTAAGTGGAGAATGATATATAAAACTCTACTCTTCAGTTTTTAAAAAGGTTTAATGATTTCATTTTTGATTTTGTGATTCTTGCCAAATATTTTACCACTTCAAACTTTAAAGGACAAACAGCCAATATTGGTGCATTAATCTGCATTTGCCATATCTTAATAGATTTGATCACAAATCAAGTATTGATACACTTGAACGATTGCTTTAGGTTGTTTTGCAATTATCCAAGTGTTAAGGAAGTATGATGTCCATGATTTCAATTACAGTAACACAGTCAATTTGTAACCAGTGTCATTTTACTGTAGAGTTGCCAGTTGTTAATTCCGTGTTCCTGGTTTCTAAATTTGCAGCGGTATTACTATTATATTAACCATGGAATAGACACAGACCATGTGGCGCCGATGGAAGACAGCTGGTTAGAAGATGTATTGTCCTTGGTCCCACTCCGTCTCAAAACACACACTGTTACTATTGAATCACTTTCAGATGAAATGAAAGAAGATTATCTCCTTAGTGTGAAGAAAGCAATAGGTACAGCGTTATATTTTACTAATGTTGGAAATGCCTAATCAAAGTTTACTGATTCTCTCGTTTCTTATAAAGATTGTGTTGTTCAAGATTTTAGTTCTATTGCTGTGGAGAGTGGATTTCAGTGGGATGGAGTTAAGGGTTGCATTTATGGCATATATTATCTGATTTTAACTTCACTGAGGTTTCATGATGTTTGCAGATCACTGGTAAGCTTAATTTTCACATTTGTTTTAACGTGAAAAGTGGCATGAAAAATAAGGAGAACACATGCTGTTTGGATAATAAGAGGTGAAAAATAGTAATATTGGTTAATAAGGCCATTTAAAAAAAAAGCAAAACAAACACCAAAACAATAAATGTAGAGATGTTATGTTAGGTTTTTACAGAAACTTGGTTGTTTCACATGAGGAGTATATAGGAATGCAGGAATAGTAATAGGCCATTCAGCTCCTCATGCCTGTTTCACCATTCATTGAGATCATAAGACCATAAGACCATAAGACATAGGAGCGGAAGTAAGGCCATTCAGCCCATCTAGTCCACTCCGCCATTCAATTATGGCCGATGGGCATTTCAACTCCACTTACCCGCATGCTCCCCGTAGCCCTTAATTCCGTGTGACATCAAAAATTTATCAATCTCTGCCTTGAAGACATCTAGCGTCCCAGCCTCCACTGTGCGGCAATGAATTCCACAGGCCCACCACTCTTTGGCTGAAGAAATGTCTCCTCATTTCTGTTCTGAATTTACCCCCTCTAATTCTAAGACTGTGTCCACGGGTCCTAGTCTCCTTGCCTAACGGAGCCGGAGATGTGTTGCTGGAAAAGCGCAGCAGGTCAGGCAGCATCCAGGGAACAGGAGAATTGACGTTTCGGGCATAAGCCCTTCTTCTGGAATGAGGACAGTTTGTCCAGCAGGCTAAGATAAAAGGTAGGGGGGAGGGACTTGGGGGAGGGGCGTCGGAAATGTGATAGGTGGAAAGAGGTCAAGGTGAGGGTGATAGGTCAGACTGGGGTGGGGGCGGAGAGGTCGGGAAGAAGATCTCAGGTTAGGAAGGCGGTGCTGAATTTGATGGATTTGACTGAGACAGGGTGGGGGGAGGGGAAATGAGGAAACTGGTGAAATCCGAGTTCAGAAAATCCGAGTAACGGAAACAATTTCCTAGCGTCCACCCTTTCCAAGCCATTTATTATCTTGTAAGTTTCTATTAGATCTCCCCTTAATCTTCTAAACTCCTGTTCTTTGGTCTAACTTAACTTACCAGCCTTTGGCCCATATCCTTTAATACCTTTTACTTAACAAAAAATGATCTATCTCAAATTTAAAATTAACAAGTGATTCTGAACAGAGTTCCAAATATCCACTACCCTTTGATGTAGAAGTACTGCCCAACATCTCTCCTGAATGATTGATAGGGTAACTATCAATTCCCTGATTTTCATATTCTAATTCTGAGACTATGTCCTTATTCTGGAATTCCCAATCAGTGGAAATTGTTTGCCTTTATCTTCCCTGTCTTTTCCTGTTGATATCATGGAGACTTTGATCAGATCACCCCTTAACCTTCGAAACTTTAGAGAAAATAAGCCTGATTGATATAATCTCTCCTCATAATTTAACTCCTGAAATCCGATGTTGTACACCAAGGCCAATATATTCTTCCTAAGGTAAGCTGACCAGATCTGCTCACAGTACTCCAAGTATGATCTAACCAGGATTTTACATAAGTACAGCGTAACTTTTGCATCTTTATACTCCTATTCTTTAGTTATAAAGGGCAGCATTCCATCAGCTTTCTTGATTAATTTCTGCACCTGTTTGTAACATTTTATAGATTTTGCACCTGAACTCACAAGTCTCTTTGGAGATTCATGTTATTTAACATCAAGACGTAAAGAAAATACCCTGATCTATCTGTTTTTGATCCAAAATTGATAACCTCACATTTGCTTATGTTGAGTTCCATCTGTCACAATTTTGTTCATTCACTTAGTCTATCATTATCCCTTGCAGTTTTATAATACCATCTCCATTGTCTACAATGCCACCTAACTTTGTGTCATCATCAAATTTGGATATATGATTTTCTATGCCATTATCCAAGTCGTTAATAAATAATGGGAATGATTGAGGTGCTAACACAGGTCATTATAGGACATCACTGGTCACATCCTGCCAATTTGAGTACCTATCCATCATCTCTACTTTTTGTCATATGCCACTCAATCAATTTCCTAGTCAAGTCAATAATTTGCACTCAATTCCATGGGTTTCTACCTATGTTGACAGTTTTGTTTGTAGGACTTTAACAAATGCCTTCTGAAAGACCATAAAACAGAATCCGTAGACATTCCCCTATCCACTACATAGTTACCTCTTCAAAACATTCAGTGAGGTTTGTCAGGCTTGACCTGCCTGTCATGAATCCATGCTGACTTTCCCTGATTAACTGAAAATTTTCAAGATGTTCAGTTACCCCCATTCTTGAATATAGACTCCATCAATTTCTCCATCACTGAAGATAGGATAACTATAAATTCCCTGCTTTTCATATTTCACCCTTCTTAGAAAGCAAAGTGACTTATGCAATTTTTCAATCCAAAGGGATGTCTCTTGTATCGAGGGAACTCTGAAAGATTATAGGTAGGGCATCTACAATATCCTCTCTTACTTCCTTTAACACCCTTGGATATAAATTGTCAGGTCCCAAGGTTTTGTCACTCTTTAATTCCACTAATTTCCTCATTACCAATGTTTTGTTTAAATTCATTTTATTCAGTCCCTGTTTCTGACCACCATTAATTTCCTTGGAACTTCCAGCAAACTATCATCCTTTTCTACAATTAATACTGAGGCAAAGTAATTATTCAACACATCTACCATTTCCCTTTGTGTAGTGTGCAGTTTAGTTCTGCAACTTACATATTCAAAAAGAAGCTTTGAAATGGGTGCAAAAAGGGATTCACAACATATGCCAGAATTGAGCATATGTATCAGAAAATAGTTGAATGAGTTGTGACTCATTAATTTAGAAGAAAGAAGGATGAGGGGTGACCTGATTGAAGTCCTTAAGATATGGAAAAAGTTTTAGAGTTGAGATATAGATAAGTTATTTCCATTGCTGTGGAGTCCAGAAATCTATAAACATTAGATCACTGTTATTTGTGTCACTGTCTTAATCACAAATGGTTGACTAGCTCACTTGTTAGCACTCTTGCCCATGAGTCAGAAATTTATGGACTCAAATTCCACTCCAGTACTTGAGCACAATAATCAAAGTTAATTTTCCAGTGCAGAATGCATCAGTGTTAAAGGTGGTACGTTTTGGATCTCCACTTGGGTGCAGACAAAAAAATCTGATAGCAACATTTCAGGCAGGAGCAGGGAAGTTATTCCTATCCCTTGGCTGGTATTTATCACTCAACCGACATAACAAAAACAGATTATCTGGTCATTAAAACATTGAGAGCACGCATTTTTTACACTTTTCTGTCTGGTACTATTTCACACTATGGCCAGGATGTTATCATCTTGGTGGGAGATTATGATAAGAACCAAACAAACAAATAAAAGTTTTTTTTAAAACAAATAAACCAAAAAGAGAATTCAGGAGAAAATTCTTTAGCCAAAGGGTAGTAAGACTTTGGGACATACCAGAAAAACAGTGATTGAGGCAGATAGTATACTTGTATTTAAGAGAATGTAAAGTTGCCATGGTCTGAGAGCAGTATATGCTGCTCTCTCATTAGAAAGATGTGACTGGTAAGTTTAATCTGAGGATCACCACACTTTGGGTGAGAGGTGAGATTGAGAAACCAAAAAGAGAATTCAGGAGAAAGTTCTTTAGCCAAAGGGTAGTAAGACTTTGGGACATACCAGAAAAACAGTGATTGAGGCAGATAGTTGCCATGGTCTGAGAGCAGTATATGCTGCTCTCTCATTAGAAAGATGTGACTGGTAAGTTTAATCTGAGGATCACCACACTTTGGGTGAGAGGCGAGATTGAGAAGATGGGATCTTCATGTATCCTCATCCAGTACAGGAACTGAATCCACATTGTTGCTGTCAGTCTGCATTACAAACCAGCTATCCAGTCATCTGAGCTAGTCAACTCTAGATAAGCCTGTGAGGAATAAAATAATATAAAGCTATATTGATTGCATTAGATGAAGAAAGTTTGGAGGAGGTTAATGTAAAGATAAACCTGGTATTGACCAGTTATATGAATAGCCTTCCATGGTCTGCATTCTACGTAACTATACTGCCGGTGGATGCTTTGGTGAAAGTTTTTCAAGTGATCAAATGTAAGAGAAAGTTATAAAGGGTAATGTTAATAATTTGTTTAACAAGTGGAACATTGGTGATGTGAAGATTGCCATAAATTTAAGTTAAATGTGATCACATATTTGAAAGGTCTCATCAAAAAATTATCAAGCCTGAAGTAACTCTGGTAGTTTAGGATATATTGTTTTCTGAGCACCATTACACCAACCATAGGAATAGATTCTTAAAAAAAATGTGAGGCTGGGAAATATGAAGATTGTTAAAAAGGCATTTATTATGGAGCCTAACATCTCCCTGCTGCTATGGCAAATTAGCAGAAGTGGCAAATTAGCATGGTTGCCACCAGTTGCTCAAATGTCCCAATTAAGAGAAACACGCTGCCCCCACCATTATTTTACTTGCATAGGGATAGGGTTCAGTTATTGGATTTCCAGGGTATGGCTGCTGCAGGACTCATGTAGTCTTATGACTGTGGCACTATTGTTTGGACAGGCATCTCTGGGAAGTATATGACATTTCTCAATTGAACGAGTCTGTGGCTTCTTAGTTGATTGCCTCTGGTAAGATCTAGGTCTGGCTGCCTGCCCATGTGGAGTCAAGTCCCACTTTTGGTTCCAGTGATACAATTCTTTTATCTTCTGGAGAAACTAAGCTGTGGTTTCTGTAGTTAGTTTCTTTTAAAATGTGGGTGACTAATTATTTAATTCTGAAAATGAAGTTTATGAAGATAACTATTAACATCTATGTCAAAACCGCATGATTTCTCCCTGGAATCGGTGGGAAATATTGAAATGTCACCTCTGGAATGAATGCTGTTGTGCTGAATGAAGCAGAATGCAGTGTCAAATAAATATCCTGAAATTCTTGGTCTGCGATTTTGTTAGGAACTAAGAAAAATCTGTTCTTTGAATTTTTCTCCGCATCCATTCATTATTGTTTGGTACTACAGAACCTGAGTATTGTTGAATAAAGAGTCAAAACCATCAACAAATGTCTTTTTTTGAATACTCATGTCAGTGCACTTCATTTAAGAGATTAACTAAATGTAGAGTCTGAGACCATTAATGTCTTTAGACCAGCAGATGCTGCAGATTTGAAATTAAAGAAATATTGAAAAGATATGGTATGTTATAATGAGAAATTATGTCCAAAACATTTCATTTCATATTGAATGTTACATGTTTGAAGAAGTAGATCCTTTCTTTCTCTAAATTTTGTTGCAAATGATACACCTTTCAAAAATATTGTACTGCTCAGAATGATTTCTGACTTCTGGAAATGATATAATAAGTCAGGATTAGCACAATATCATGTAGTAGTTGGTCTGTCTTTGTAAGCACATTGATATGAAAATGAGAATTTGGATACTTGCTCATATTTTACGAACATATTTCTCATTTTCAGTTGACTTTGTTTTAAGAGATCCCAGAGAGAAAGAAGAAGTCAAGAAAGATGTTCCTATTCATCGTGCAGAGTAAGAGGATTATACAAAGTGAAGTTATTAAAAAAATTATTTTGTTTATATGAGGCTGCAGGAAATATTGGTTGAAATTTAACAGGAATATGTAGTTTTACATTTTTAAGTACTCATTACGGCATCTCAACTTGCATATCTGTGTGTGAGATAACATATAGCAAAGATTATTATTTGAAAATCTCTGCATTTATGATGAATATAAATGATTATAAAAATTAAGTTCCTTTTCTTCTGTATTTCTCTCATTCCTTGGTTCACTCAATGCCTTTCAGCTTATTTTCCACACATTTGTCTCTCTAGCATCTTTTCACACTATGGCTAGAATGTTACCACCTTAGCAGGGACTTGACAATGAAAATGGGGCAACTCTGATTCGGCATTCTGTTGGATAGATGGCCACAGTTTATGGGAATCAGGCAACTGACTGTTTGCGTCAGGAATGCTATCCCTTTAAAGGAGGGCCACCTGCATCGAGGAGCTGCCAGCCATCAGAGGAATGGCAGCTCAACAGTACCACTGGGAGTGCTGGATCTGTACCCAGAAAAAGAGGAAAGCATGGAAAGATCCCACTCTGTTAAGCAGATGAGTGGTGTCTGGGGACAATAGGCCAGTCTGGTAAGCCCCATTGAGGTATGATAGCTGTTGAAGGCTAAGCATCCAATTTCCTTGGAAATGTTGGTGGAAGGAGCGTGACTTGCCTTTTGTGAATTTGTGGTGAACTGCTGCATAGGTTCAGGAAAACCAAACAATACAGTGACCTGCCTGAGGTATGGAGGTAATGGTTGCTAGAATTTATTCCAGTGTGTGATGTGGGTATCTCTGCATTTGTTGCCCATCCCTAATTGAATAGTAGTTAAGAGTCAACCTTTACTATGGATCTGGAGTCATATGTGGGACAGACCAAGTAAGGATGGCAGATGAGTTGTTACAATAATTGATAGTTTGTTGTCACCATTACTGACAATAGAAGAAACTGGTCCGGTCAGAATGATGATAGTTGGCATTTCAGTGATGGCAATGCCATTGATATGCAAGTCAAGATGGTTAGATTCTCTCTTGTTGGAGATGGCCATTGTCTGGTTCTTGTATGCTGCAAATATTACTTGCCACACATGAGCCCAAGCCTTGATGTTATTCATGTGTATGGATATAGAGTTCTTCAGTATGTGAGGAGTTGACCATCAGTGAACATCTGCACATCTGATCTTTATATTTGAGGAAAGAAATCATTGATGAAGCAACTGAAAATGGTTAGATATAGGACATTATCCGGAGGAACTCTTGCCAGCAACGTCCTGTATCTGAGATGAATGACCTCCAACAACCACAACCATCTTCCTTTGTTTTAGGTATGACTCCGACCAGTGGAGGGTTTCACTATGTTTCCCTTTCACTACAGTTTTGTTAGGTCTTCCTACTGGCATACTCTGTCAAATGCTGCCTTAATATCAAGGACAGTCACTTTCAACTCATCTCTGGAATTCAGCACTTTTGTCCATGTTGGGACCAACCTGTAATGAGGTCAGTGAACTTGTTGGATTTCTACATTTATTTACCATTAAATTGACCACAGAAGTTATAGTTTCAATAAGGAACCATTTATAAGGTCATAATAAGTATCTTTTTTCTTGTAATGCGAAGACTTAAAATAAACCAAGATGTGCAGAATTAAGAAGTTACTTGATTGCAAGCAAGACGGACAAAGTGCACAGAGGAGGTTAAACACCACTTTCTTTGAAATTCTAGTTCAGACTAAAAATAATAATATAATAGCATCAGTAAGTGTGCAAACTGGAATATCCAAAACGAAGCTGAAAAATACAATACCTTTGGTAAACAGCTAGTATTGTGAGTTCTTTCCAATTACTACCTCTTTCCTAAATGATGCTGTTATATTCTGTTTGATGTGTGGGTGATGCTTAATAAAGAAAGGTGAGAGTTAATTTCCCTTGCAGTGTCTTAATTGAGAGAAAAAACATTCTTCACATTCTTTAATCACACGCATCAAATTTTACCAACATTAGTTGATGCAGTTTATTTTGAAGTGTGCTGTCAGAGCGTAGTCAACTTCTGGTCAAAATGGATTAATGTAGTTTCTAAAAATTTGTACGCTCTTAAAACAGAAGTTCACATGGGCATTGAATCATGTATACTGCTGTGACAAATTGTCAAGCCCTTATAAAATACAGGAATTAGCTCTCCATGACTATTGTTTTCCCAGAGGCGATCAATATAATCTTATTATTATTAAATGTAGAAGCATTACATTGTTTAAAGAATGAAGAGTCTATATATGATAAGAGATTTATCCTTTTATTCCTCTATATATAGTAATCTATTGTATAGATAATCAGCTTTGGGATATTTTGGTCTCACATCTAAGTGCAACATTTTCCTTAAAACTTTCTTCCTTGCTTTTTTTACAAAACTCTTGAAAGCCCATCTGTTCTTTCAGTCATTGCTGATTTTTTTTCTCCTGTTATCGCCAAGTGTCTGTTTCTGTTTGATTGAACTATTTAGGGATATTACTGTATCAAAGATGCTCTATAAATATTAGTTCATGTGAATTTCCATTACATACATGCAGTTTTACTGAAACATCAGATAAGCATGCATCTTTACAACAGAATGCCATAATCAATTTTAAGATGGTTGGTACCTCCCTGAAAATCTCTGTTAAATCTCAGTTAGATAAAATAATGATGCTTATGCATGTATGGATGCTAAGAAGTCTTACTCATGAAATTCGACATTGTACACATTTCATGTTTATTTTCATGTTTTCATCCTAATGCACTGTGAGCAATTTTGATCCCCTTATTTAAGGAAAGGTATTATTTCATTGGAGGTAGTTCAGAGACGATTCATTGGGAATGATCCATAGTTTGGGGGGGGAGGGTGCGGAATTGTCTTTGAGCAAAGGCTAAGTATTTGCAACTCTACTTCATAGAGTTTAGAAGAATGAGAGGTGATCTCATTGAAACATATAGGATTCTGAAGGTGCCTGACTGGGTAAGTATAAGGAGGATCTTTCCCCTAATGGAAGATTCTTAGACCAAAGGGCATAGTCTCCGAATAAATTTATGGCTGAGATGAGGAGGAATTTCTTCTCTCAGAAGGTTGTGAGTCTTTGAAATTCCTTGCCACCGTGAGTTGTGTGGACAATGTCCTTGTGGATATTTAAACCTGGGATAGATGGATTCTTGATCAGTAGGGGAATCGAGAGTTACAGGGAATTGGCAGGAAACTGGATGTGACAAGTAGGGTGGCATGGAAGCACAATGGTGTCACAGCGCCAGAGCTGCCGGGCTTGATTCCAGTCTCGGGCAACTGTCTGTGTGGAGTTTGCACACTCCCCGGGTCTGCGTGTGTTTCCTCCGGTTGTTCTGGTTTCCTCCCACAGTCCAAAGATGTGCAGATCAGGTGAATTGGCCATGCTAAATTTGCCACAATGTTCAGGACTCCATTTTTACAGAGCGACGAGAGAGGGCGGAGAGAAGCGAGGGCTGCTGGGAAGGGTAAGTTTTCCCCCTTAAAAAGGGACTTAACTTGGGAGTTGGGCCTCCATTTCTACAGAGCGACGAGGAGAGACGGCGGAGAGAAGCAAGGGTTGCCGGGAAGGGTAGATTTTCCCCTTTAAAAATATGGTATGCTTGCCTTCATTGGAAGTTGTATTGAGTATAAGAACTGGCAAGTCATGTCAACATTGTACAAGACATTGGTTCGGCCGCATTGAGAATACTGTGTACAGTTCTGGTCGCCACATTATTAAGAGGATGTGGACGCTTTGGAGAGGGTGCAGAGAAGGTTTACGAGGATGCTGCCTGATATGGAAGTTGCTAGCTATGAAGAAAGGTTGAGTAGGTTAGGTTTATTTTCATTAGAAAAAAGGAGATTGAGGGGGGACCTTATTGAGGTTTACAAAATCATGAAGAGTATAGACAGGGTGGATAAAAACAAGCTTTTTCCGAGGGTGAAGGATTCAATAACGAGACGTCACGCTTTCAAGGTGAGAGGTGGAAAGTTTAAGGGGGATACACGTGGCAAGTACTTCACATAGAGGGTATGCGTTTGGACCGCGTTGCCAGCAGAGATGGTAGAGACAGGCATGGTAGATTCATTTAAAATGCGTCTGGATAAATGCATGAGTAGATGGGGAGTAGAGGGATACAGATGCTTCGGAATTGACCGACAAGTTTAGACAGTACATTTGGATCGGCTCAGGCTTGGAGGGCCGAAGGACCTGTTCCTGGGCTGTAAATTTACTTTCTTCATTGTTCTATATTTGAATAAATTAATTAAATAAGTAGAGATGGCTGGATAGGTGATGTGCTGTAGCTGTATGATGTGGAAGCTGGCTAACCCCATTGTGAACAGCGGTGACTACATCTATAGCAAGTATTGGTTGCTGGAAGAACTCCGGGTGAGAATTGATGATTTGGAATCTGAGCTTCAAACATTGCGGCACATCGGGTGGGGGAGAGTTACTTGGTTGCTTTGTTTCAGGAGGCAGTCACACCCGGTAAATTAAGTAATTCAAATTCAGTTAGTGATCAGGAACAATAGGGTGTGACTGTAAGTGAGGCAGGTAGGGCATTCTGAGTTCAGGAGTGGGGGAGCCTCAGCCCTTGACCTTGTCCAACAGGTATGAGACTTCTGCTTCCTGTATGGATGAGGAAAAAGGCTGTGGATAGGATGAGTCAGCTGACCACAGCAGCATGATACAGAAGGTCATTCAAGAGAGGGAAGCAAAAAGACAAGTAGTTGTTATAGGCGATTCTATAATTAAGGTGATAGATAGTGTCCTTTGCGAGCTGGGTGGGGAGTCCCAGATGGTGTGTTGCCTGCCCGGTGTCAGGGGGTAGGACATCTCCGACCGGCTTGAAAGGATATTGGAGCGGTTGTTGTGGTCCACATTGGTACTAACAACATAGGCAAGCCTAGGAAGGAGGACTTATTTGGGGAGTATTAAGCATGAGGAAGGAAATTGAAGAACAGGTCCTCAAGGGTTATAATCTTTGGATTACTGCCCGAGCCATGTACTAATTGGCATAGGGATAAGAAAATTAGGGAAGTAAACATGTGGCTAAGAAATTGGTGTGGGAAAGAAGGTTTCCATTTCATGGGACATTAGCATCAGCTTTGGAACCGGGATGGTCTTCACCTGAAGTGTTCTGGAACCAGTGTTCTGGCAAAAAGGATAAATAGGATGGTCATTAGGACTTTAAACTTGTGAGTCGGGGGAAGGGAAAGGGAAAGCAACAGGGAGTATGGAGTCAAGTAGAAAGATAAGCAGCAGGTTAGCATGTGTGCAGGATTTAAGTTCATGGCAGACTAGGAATGAAGCAAAAGGGAAAGATAACTTAGGACACATTACTAGAGATGTTGGAAATCACGAGGCTAAGAAAATTAGCATTAAAGCACTTTACCTGAATGCTCGTAGTATTCGTAACAAAGTAGATGAATTAACGGCACAAATCATTGTGAATGATTATGATGTGGTAGGCATCACAGAGACGTGGTTGCAGGGGGTTCAGGACTGGCAGTTAAATATTCAAGGATTTACAACTTATCAAATAGACAGGAAGGTGGGAAGAGGGGGCAGGGTTGCCTTGTTAGTTAAGAGTGAAATTAAATCTATGGCACTGAATGACATGGGGTCAGATGATGTGGTGTCTGTGTGGGTGGAGTTGAGGAACCATAAAGGCAAAAAAAACCATAATGGGAGTTATGTACAGACCTCCCAGCAGTGGTCAGGACCAGGGGTGCAAGATGTATCAGGAAATAGATAGGGCATGTCAGAAAGGCAAAGTCACAGTGATCTTGGGGGACTTCAATAGGCAAATGGACTGGTTGAATGATGTTGCCAGTGGACCCAAAGAAAGGAATGCTTACAGGATGGCTTTTTGGAATATCATGTGATGGAGCCCACAAGTGAGCAGGCTATTCTGGACTTAGTGCTATATAATGAGCCAGACTTTATAAAAGATCTTAAAGTAAGGGAACACTTAAGAGGCAGCGATTATAATATGGTAGAGTTCAGTCTGCAGTTGGAAGGAGAGAAGGCAAAATCGGATGTAATGGTGTTACAGTTAAATAAAGGTAATTACAGGGGCATGAGAGAGGAACTGACGAAAATTGACTGGAAGCACAGCCTACTGGGGAAGACAGTAGAGCAACAATGACAGGAGTTTCTAGGTGTAATTGAGGACACAGTACAGAGGTTCATCCCAAGAAAAGAAAGATTATCCCGGTGGGGGAGGGGGATTAGACAACCATGGCTAACAAAGTAAGTCGGGAAATGTCTCAAAGAAAAAGAGAGAACCTGCAAAGTGGCCAAGAGCACTGTGAAATCAGAAGATTGGGAAGACTACAAAAACAGAGAATAACAAAGAGAGAAATAAGGAAGGAGAGGATCAAATATGAAGGTAAGCTAGCCAGTAATAACAGAAATGATAGTAAAAGTTTCTTTCAATACATAAGAAACAAACTAGAGGCAAAAGTAGAAATTGGGCCACTCCAAATTGATGCAAGAAGGCTAGTGCTGGAAGATAAGGAAATAGCTGACGAGCTTAATAAGTACTTTGTGTCAGTCTTCACAGTGGAAAACATGAGAAAACTCCCAATAATTAAGGGGAGTCAGGGGGCAGAATTGAGAATGGTAGCCATTACAAAGAGAAAGTGCTAGAAAGTCTAAAAATTGATAAATTTCCTGGCTCCGATGGGCTACATCCTAGAGTACTGAGGGAGATGGCTGAAGAAATAGCGGAGGCGTTGGTTGTAATATTTCAAAAATCACCGGAGTCAGGGAAAGTCCCAGACGATTGGAAAATGACTGTTGTAACCCCTTTGTTCAAGAAAGGATCAAGACAAAAGATGTAAAATTATAGGCTGATTAGCCTAACCTTGGTTGTATGTAAAATTCTAGAAACCATCATTAAGGATAAGATCTCTAAATTCTTGGAAGTGCAGGGTTGAATTAGAATAAGTCATCATGGATTTAGTAAGGGGGGGTCATGTCTGACAAACCTGTTAGAATTCTTTGAAGAGGTAACACGTAGGTTAGACCAGGGAAATCCAGTAGATGTTATCTATCTAGACTTCCAAAGGGTCTTTGTTAAGGAGTCTCACCGGAGGCTGCTGAGTAAGGTGAGGGCCCACGGTGTTCGAGGTGAGCTATTGGCATGGATTGAGGATTGGCTGTCTGACAGAAGCCAGAGAGTTGGGATAAAAGGTTCTTTTTCAGAATGGCAGCTGGTGACAAGTAGTGTTCCGCAGGGTTCAGTGTTGGGTCACAGATGTTCACTTTATATATTAATAATCTGGATGAAGAGACTGGGGGCATTCTGGCAAAGTTCACCGATGATACAAAGTTAGGTGGACAGGCAGGTAGTACTAAGGAGGTGGGGAGGCTGCACAAAGATTTAGACAATTTAGGAGAATGGTCCAGGAAATGGCTGATGAATTCAATGTGAGCAAATGCGAGGTCTTGTACTTTGGAAAAAAAGAATACAGGCATGGTCTATTTCCTAAACAGTGAGAAAATTCATAAAGCCAAAGTACAGACAGATCTGGGCGTGCTAGACCAGGATTCTGTAAATGTTGACTTCAGGTTGAATCCATGGTTAAGAAAGCAAATGTCATGTTGTCATTTATCTCAACAGGGTTGGAATGTAAAAGCAGTGATGAACTTCTGAGACTTTATACAGCTCTAGTTAGGCCCCATTTAGAATACTGGGTCCAATTTTGGGCCCCACACCTCAGGAAGGATATACTCGCTGGAGCGTGTCCAGCGGAGATTCACGTGGATGATCCCTGGAATAGTAGGCCTAACATACGATGAACGGCTGAGGATGCTGGGATTGTTTTCATTGGAGTTTAGAAGGTTGCGGGGAGATCTAATAGAAACTTACAAGATAAACTTACTTAGAAAGGGTGGACGCTGGGAATTTGTTTCTGTTCGGCGAGGAGACTAGGACCTGTGGGCACAGCCTTAGAATTAGTGGGGTTCAGTTTAGAATGGAAATGAGGAGACATTTCTTCAGCAAGAGAGTGATGGGCCTGTCGAATTCATTACTGTGGAGCACAGTGGAGGCTGGGACGTTAAATGTCTTCAAAGCAGAAATGGATAAATTCTGGATCTTGCAAGGAATTAAGGGCTATGGGGAGAGTGCAGGTAAGTGGAGTTGAAATGCCCATCAGCCATGATTAAATGGCAGAGTGGACTCGATGGGCTGAATGGCCTTACTTCCATTCCTATGTCTTATGGTCTTATGGATTGTGCAGGGTAGGTGCACTGGTCAGGGGTAAATATAGGGTAGGGGAATGGGTCTGGGTGGGTTACTCTTCAGAGGGTCAGTGGGGACTTGTTGGGCCAAAGAGCTGTTTCCACACTGTAGGGAATCTAATTCTAATTCTTGTAGGAACTTTAATTCTAAAGTGGTGGTCCAGCCATGATCCTATTGAGTGGTAGATCAGGCTCAAGGCACTGAATCATCTATTCCTGTTCCTATTTCTTATGGTCTTATGGTTTGATTCTATGAAATTTTATCTTATATTTCCACACTGTAAGTAATCTAATCTAATCTAAAAAAAACCTATGACAAAATGTTGTGTGACTTATATTTCTTCATATTTTTAAGGTTGGAAATTGTACCAAAGCCATGGAACAAGTCATTTTTGGTAGCACGAAACTTAATCAAGGCAAACCTTAATTCAGTGAATCCCACTATGTTGGCAGTCCTGGATCTCTGGCAAAGTTCTTTTCAGTGAGTTCTTATCCTAAAATTAAACATGGTAACTAAATCTTTAATTGAAATCAAACAACTTCCATTCTGGAAATTGCTTTTTCTTTAGTGGGTAGGAGAGACAATCAGCAATGGATTGTTGAGATTGTAATTATGAAAAAAAAACAAGTGCATGGAGACTTTAAATATGAAAAATAAAGTATGAGTTCACTCTACATCTTTAGCAGCATTCTAATTAGAAATCAGGTGTTGTGGAACAGATGCTGGCATTTGTCTACTCTTCCTTCTGCTGTATAAATGTTTGGTACAATTTAAACAGAAGTTTACTTCTGTAAACTTAACAAATTTTCATAGTTATGATAGCAAAGAATGACATTGATCATTGGATTACATTGTTCAGAGTAATTCCCAACCATGGACAATTGAATAACAAATCTTGTTATTCAAGACTTTAATTCCATTTCATTTTTAGCAATAGAAAATAATTAAAGTAATACAATGAAAAAAAATAGCTGGGTTCGAAGAAAGTATTTGTGTATTTATCCTGACCTTAATTATATTGTAAAATAAGAAAAGATTCAGGCATTCATAGCATAACAATGAGAAATAATGGTCCCAGTGAAATAGCAAATGTGATTCTGTAATGTAAAACAAATCAGTATTTCTTTGAGAATTATCTTATATTTAGTGACTATTACTCACCATTAATGCCATGTAATTAAAAAAAAGATTGATTCATTACTAAATGGTAGGTTAGAATTAGTTGAAATAATTAAGTATTAGTTGACCTCTGATAAAACTGGATGATGTGCCACTTGACAATGATGGAATGAATTTAACAGCCAAAGAAAAACTCACATAGTGTCAGGTCCTTGACCCGGATTTGGTCTCCAATCATTCCCCTCTGTCTCCCCAGCAGTCATTCACTGTTATTCCCTATTAGTGGGTTAGTTTTGTTAACATTCTTTCCTTTTGTTTCAATCAGTTGCTTATAAAAGTTAGTTTAAGCTCTGTGAACATGCATCTCCAATTGTGTGGCTAAGACCTTTAAAATAACTCGCCCAAAGGCATTAATCTCCATTTTATGTGAGTGTGTATCTGGTATATGATATTAGATTCATACTTGTTTTTGGCTCCTCTGTTTATGTATTTAAGGGATAAGATCAACTAATCATTTTTATTTTAGCACGAAAGGCACCCATCATAGAGTGGGCAATTCATGTTCGGTCTTTAGCAGTTCCACCTTATAAACGTCTGCCCCTGTAATTTTCTTTCTACCTAATGCACTGCACTACATATTGCCCTGGTATTGCTATCTATTTGTGCTCCCATCTACATTACTTAAGTTATGCCTGTTTAAAAGATTCTTTAAAAACCTTAAGAAGCAAAGGGAATCCATATATCGACAAAGATACATTTATGTATGTCACAAAATGATTTTTTTCTCTTGCCTTCTGTGACTTTGAAAATAGAGAGTATGATGCTTTTAAGTTTAGTTGCAATAAATTATAAATTTGTTATGAGTTTTTGCGATATTTTATTTGTTGTTGGAAATGGAATAAAATGGTGCATGAAAATAATTATTTTCCTTTTACAGGCAACTACGGTTCATTGATGTTGATGAATTTCGTAATCGTAAAGATTCAATGGAACTAACTACATTCCAGATCTTGTTTATGAGGCAAATTGAATCTGTGAAAGATAAACTTCTTAAAAAGTATGACCATTCAAAAAAAAAGTCAGAATTAATAATTATTTGTACTTCTTTCAATTTGGATTGATCCTCAAAATCTATAAAAAAGAGGGATGGGGATGGGGATGATGATGAGGATGGAGATGGGGCAGCAAATGCTTGATATACCATGGAAAATTGAAAACAAAAAGGTGGTGCAGTGGCTCAGTGGTTAGTACTGCTTCCTCACAGTGCCAGGGACCAGCATTCAATTCTAGCCTCAGACGACTATCTGTATGGAGTTTGCACATTCTCTCTGTGTCTACGTGAGTTTCCTCCCACAACCCAGAGATGTGCAGGTTAATTGAATTGGCCAAGTAAATTGCCCATAGTATTCAGGAAAATGTGTAGGTTAAGTGCATTAGTTAACGGTAGGGGAATGGGTCTGGGTGGGTTACTGTTCGGAGGGCTGGTGTGGACTTGTTGGGCCAGATGGCCTGTTTCCACAGTGTAGGGATTCTGATATCTTAATCATTCAATTTTGATGCATATTTTTCGAATAAACAAAGGTTCTCCCTAAAGTTATGTTTGTGTAATCTACAAGTAAAATAAATATTCAAATTTTTATAACTTTTATTTCCAGGGAAAAATAAACTTTCATATATATTTTATAACTGGTGTTTTTATGTAATGTGTTTTAGATGGTTTCCTGAAGTCCAAAATATTTATTACTTAGGAAATAAACGGAAGCAGGTTCCCAGTATTGCAAATCGTGCCAAATTAATGTCTTTCTTTAATTGTGCTGCTACTCTGATGACTTCACAACTTCAAAGCTTAACCCTAAAATCTATTCAAGACTACACGGATCTGATTGTACAGCGACCGGTACGTATGTCAACAATGTGCAATGTTATGCACATTTCTTCATTAATTAACATCGTGCAGTTAATAGAAATCTTCTTACAGTCATGTATCCCAGATAATATATTAAAGGTGTTACTTTATTGATGATCTTAGAAGGGAAGGTTTAAATTTACATTTTAGAGTTATTCCCTTCAAAATCTAATGTGTAAGCCACACCTGAGCATGACTCACTTGCCGAACATATTTGCTGCTGTTATAGTTGAAACAACAAAAAGTGGCACAATTCATGAATAAGCAATTTCAGAAATGGTTTCACCATTTTCTAACATGTATTATTGGAAAGCATGATAGCTCCAATTTTGCTATATTGCATATTATGTGTGCACATGACTGTTGTATGAGTGCACTAGTATCCATAAGATGGGAATGCTTGCATCGAACTTTATAATACAAAGCACTGATACCCATTTTGAATAGATTTCAGGGACCAGAAAAAATTTATCCGGCAAGATTGATTCCGACCACGCTTAGAGGGGAACTGTTAAATTTAACAATGGGTCAGCTCTTGTAACTACACACACTTCTTTTCTTTCTGCTCCAAATAATTAAATTATTTTACCAATATTGTATAAACAAATACAATCTGGTTTTTGCTTCATTCAGTTTATTTTGTCTTGTTTTTATTATAACTACAAAAAGAAGTGCTGGCATTCTGTGAGAAAACACTTCGAACAAGGTAGTTATCTTCAACAAAGAGAATAATATACTTGCAATAGCATCCATTGGCTGATGGAATTTTAAATGCAAAAAATGTTCATACAGCTATTTAAGATTCTTCTGTAAAATTCATGAGATGAGAAATGTGTGCATATTATTTTAGTAATAAGATCCATATCTACATTGTTCCTTTGTCCTTACAGACCATCAAAACTTGAATGGAATAATCACCTATATGTGATAGAATGAGATTCATTTATGTCATTATAATTACATGACTTTGACATGTGAAAAAGGAAGCCAAGTCTAGAATGAGCATGTGAAGAGAGAGGTCTTGGAGATATATACTAAAGAATTGTATTTGATAATCTGATATGTAAAGATTTGAATAAAGGAGTGTTACCTTTCAGAAAGAGTTGAAGAGCCTTATATTCGAGAGAAAGAACAAGTAGCCTCAGAGACGATGTATATGTGCAGATATCCACAGCTGGAGATATCCATACTGGTATCTCAATATGAAGATAGCAGTATTGTCTTAAAACACGAAATAAAGCATGGTTACAAATAGTGAGAGAAACCTTCAAAGTTAAGGCAGTCCTAGGGCACAGCTGAAAAGGGGGTTCTCCAAAAGTAGTAGAGAACTTTGAAGACTTAAAAGATGCAGCTGAGTAAAAAAGTGGGTGAAGTCTAATTCCATCAAAATTTGCCTTGCCCCAATTTAGAACTTGAATCTGTGGACAAGTTTTGTCCCTTTCCACAACTATTTTAAAATTAATAGATCAATGGTCACTGGTCCCAAAGTACTCCCCTACTTTCACTTCCATCACCTGTCCTGCCCTATTTCCCAAGAGTAGGTCGGTTTGCCCCACTTTGAGTAGGACCCTCTGTATATTGTTTGAGGAAACCTTCCTGAATGCACTTAACAATTTCCACCCTATCTTAGCGCTTAACGCTCTGGCAGTCCCAGTCAATGTTAGGAAAATTAAAATCCCCTACTATGGCACCCTATTGCTTCCGGCAATCTCCCTGCATATTTGTTCCTCTAAGTCCTGTTGCTTATTTGGGGGCCTATACTACAATGCCAATAATGTCACCATCCTCTTCGTGTGTTTTAGCTCCAAACACAAAGCCTCACTGCATGATCTTTCAGTTATTTCATCTCTGGGTCCACTGCTGTATGTCATTTTTATAAATGACCTGGATGAGGACGTGAAGGTTAGTAAATTTACGATGACACTAAGATCGGTGGAGTTGTGACAATGTGGAAGGATGTTGCAGGTTTGCAGAGGCACATGGATAAGCTGCAGAGCTGGGCTAAGCGGTGGCAAATGGTGTTTAATGTGGAAAAGTGTGAGGTGATTCACTTTGGAAGGAACAACAGGAATAAAGAGTGCTGGGCTAATGGTAAGATTCTTGTCAGTGTAGATGAGTAGAGTGATCTCGGTGTCCATGTACACAGATCCCTGAAAGTTGCCACCCAGGTTGATAGGGTTGTTAAGAAGGTATATGGTGTGTTAGCTTTCATTGTTAGAGCGATTGAGCTTCGGAGCCACGAGGTCGTGTTGCAGCTGTACAAAACTCTGTTGAGGCTGCACTTGGAGTACTGCGTACAGTTCTGGTCACTGCAGAGTTCAGAGGCGATTTACTACGATGTTGCCTGGTATAGAGGAAAGGTCTTATGAGGAAAGGCCGAGGAACTTGAGGCTGTTTTCATTAGAGATAAGAAGGTTGAGAGGTGACTTAATTGAGACATATAAGATAATCAGAGGTTTAGATAGGACGGACATTGAGAGCCTTTCTTTCTCGCCTGGTGATGGCTAGTATGAGGGGACATAGCTTTAAATTAAGGGTTGATAGATGGAGGACAGATGTCAGAGCTAGTTTCTTTACTCAGAGAGTAGTAGGGCCGTGGAACGCCCT
This sequence comes from Chiloscyllium plagiosum, assembly GCF_004010195.1. Lineage (NCBI taxonomy): Eukaryota > Metazoa > Chordata > Chondrichthyes > Orectolobiformes > Hemiscylliidae > Chiloscyllium > Chiloscyllium plagiosum. The sequence goes on along the minus strand of NC_057716.1, from coordinate 5,245,461 downwards.
TCCTGCAACAGTAGTAGACTTGCCAACTTTAAGGGTATTTAAACATATGGATGAAAATGGAATAGTGTAGGATATATAGGCTTTAGGTTTGTTTCACAGGTCGGTGCAACATTGAGGGCTGAAGGGCCTGTACTGTGTTGTTATGTTCTATGTTCTAAGGTTCTGAAATCAGACCAAGACATCAGAAGATTTTGATATTCTGGTCGGGAAGAGACAGCAGAAGATTACAGGGCTAGAGAGCAGAAGACTGAAAGGCAAGACAAAAAAAACGCTGAAGTCTTTGAAGCTAAAGCAGAAAGTGGCAATACTCTGGAGAGGAAAAGTATAGAATCAGAAACTTTGACAGTAAGAAGGAAAAATCCAAGTACTCACCATTCAGATGTTTGTCGCAATACTTTTAATAGAATCCTTACAGTGTGGAAATAGGCCCTTCGGCCCAACAAGTCCACACCAATCCTCTGAAGGGTATCCCACCAAACCTATTCCCCATTACCGTACATTTATCCCTGACTAATGCACCTAACCTACACCTCCCTGAACACTATGAGCAATTTAGCATGGCCAGTTCACCTAATGTGCACACCTTTAGAACGTGGAAGGAAACCAGAGCACCTGGAGGAAATCCATGCAGACACAGAGAGAATGTGCAAACACCACACAGACAGTCGCCCTGAGACTAGAATTGAACCCGGGTCCCTGGCGCTGTGAGCCACTGTGCCACCCACAGACTATGTGATAGTCTGCAGAATTGCAGCTTTACTGAGATCTTGCTACTAACTTGTCCATTTATAATGTGAAAGGCCCAGATCAAGATCAGAAGTGAGAATTCTGGAAGGGACAGTTCAGCGCTTTAGACTGGCTTCAGGCTTACATGTGAAGGAGCAGTGAATAAAGTCAGCACCTTTTGAAAGCTTAAGGTCCAATAGTTGATGTTTTGGTAAGAAGAAGTGTGGTAAGAAGAAGAAGGAGAATGATGCATTAACAAAAATTCAATGTATAATTTATCCCCTAAAGAGAGAAAGAATGAGATTTAATCAGTGATACCAGTGTTTGGGAGATTGAATGAAAGCCTTTGTAATGTCGCAGGTAGATAGGATAGTGAAGAAGGCGTTTGGTATGCTTTCCTTTATTGGTCAGAGTATTGAGTACAGGAGTTGGGAGGTCATGTTGCGGCTGTACAGGACGTTGATTAGGCCATTGTTGGAATATTGCATGCAATTCTGGTCTCCTTCCTATCGGAAAGATGTTGTGAAACTTGAAAGGGTTCAGAAAAGATCTATAAGGATGTTGCCAGGGTTGGAGGATCTGAGCTACAGGGAGAGGCTGAACAGGCTGGGGCTGCTTTCCCTGAAGCGTTGGAGGCTGAGGGGTGACCTTATAGAGGTTTACAAAGTTATGAGGGGCATGGATAGGATAAATAGACAAAGTCTTTTCCCTGGGGTCGGGGAGCCCAGAACTAGAGGGCATAGGTTAAGGATGAGAGGGGAAAGATATAAAAGAGACCTAAGGGGCAATTTTTTCACGCGTATGGAATGAACTGCCAGAGGATGTGGTGGAGGCTGGTACAATTGCAACATTTAAGAGGCATTTGGATGGGTATATGAATAGGAAGGGTTTGGAGGGATATGGGCCAGGTGCTGGCAGGTGGGACTAGATTGGGTTGGGATATCTGGTCGGCTTGGACGGGTTGGACTGAAGGATCTGTTTCCATGCTGTACATCTCTAAGACTGTAAGTGTTACAGTGTTTTAGGAATTGAATAATCTTTCTTAGTGATACAGATCAAGCTGCCTCACAGAGAATGTATGTGCAGACACCCACAACCAGAGGTATACCAGACCTCAGTATGCCAATAGCTGCATTGACATATAGCATAAGATGAAATGCAATGCACTCAATGTTAAATTGTACCACTTAACATTCTGCATATAGTCTGATTAATTGCTTAGTATAATATCCTGCTACATTATTGTATGTAATGGACTGCATAGATTTAGCAAATTCCTCATGGGCAAATCTTTATTTGGATACAATTATTAAATGCTTAAAGAAAATCTTTATTTTATGCGTGCACACCCATTCAGATTTTATTAACGACAAGAAAATGCTAAAGAAGTAGAAGTGAAACCTAATGAGATATGTTTTCATTTCAATGTATATTTCTTGAATTTTATATCTAGGATTCCATACGTGTTTACGAACACCCAGGTTTCATTTTGCGACTGATTCTAAAAAACAACAGTGTTCAATTTGAACCAGAATTTAAAGATTTTGAAATAATATTCTTGAGTGTTTATGATGTCATGCTGACAACTGCAAATAAGGTGCCAAGAGTTGAGACAAAACTGTACACCGAATGGGTAAGTGAAGCTTACATTTGATTTATGTGAAAAATTAATACACTCCCAGCAATACTTTTATTTTAGCTCCTTTTAGTGGTAACTTACACGTTTTCATAATTGTTTTGAATGATACGAAATCAATTTTTTCTCAGAGGTTGAAAAAGACAAAATACTGGAGATGTTGAAAATCTGAAACAGAAAATGCTAGAGCAACTCAACATGTCTGGCAGCTTCTGGGGAGAGAGAAGCAGATTTAAAGTTTCAAGTTCAGTATGCCTTCATCAGTTCTGAAAAACGGCCATACCTGACTTGAAACATTAGTTCTGTTTCAGGATGTTGATAGTGGGGGATTCAGTGATGGTAACACTATTGAATGTCAAGGGGTGGTGGTCAGATTGCTTCTTATTGGAGATGGTCATTACCTGACATTGTGTGTGGCGTGAATATTAATTGCCACTTGTCAACCCAAGCCTGAATGTGGTCCAGATAATTGGTGAACATCCCACCATTTTATTTTATGATGAAGGGAAGGTCATTGACTAAGAAACTAAATAAGGTTGGTCCTAGGGCACTATTCTGAAGACCTCACGCAGAGATTTCCTGGAGCTGAATTGACTGACCTCCAATAATCACAATCATTTTCCTTTGTGCCAGGTATGACTCCAGCCAACGGACAGATGGCCCCCAATTACCTATTAATTCCAGCTTTGCCAGGGCTCCTTGATGCTATCCTTGCTCAAATGTGCCTTTGGTCTCAAGGGCTGTCACTTTTGCCTCACCTCTGGAATCTAGTTCTTTTGTCCATGTTTGAGCCAAGGTTGTAATGAGGTCAGGAGCTGAGTGGCCCTGGCAGAACCCAAACTTGACGTCAGTGAACAGGTTATTGCTGAGCAAGTGCTGTTTAATAGCATTGTTAATGAGAGCTTCCATCACTTTACTGATGATTGAGAGTAGACTGATTGGGCAGTAATTGGCCAGGTCAGACATTAGTTAGGCTTCATCTATTTAAATGAGGCCTGGGAATTAAATGATGCCAGTGCCTCACTCACTGTTGCATTGTAATCTAGAATTGGTTCTTACAATGAATAGTCATCAGCAAGTTGCACACTTAAGCCCACATAATGCCTCAAACATGTAATAATATCCTCGAATCTTTAGTTTAGGATTCTGTGTGCTGACATTGGTTAACTTAATTAATGTTGTTTCTGCTATAATGTAATGTAGATATTTGCTTTCCTCAGATTCTGCCAGTTTGAAAACTCCTAAGGGGGAAAGGATACCAGTCTACAGCTAGTGAATCTGATCAAGTGCTTTTAATAATTCAAATTTCTCATAATTGAGGTTTTAGGCTGACAATCAATGAGTTAAACTGGATAGGTTTATCTTGCTGATGAGGATAAGATTTTAGAACAATAAACAAAATTATGTAGGTAAGGAGAAAAACTGATTCAGAATCAGAAGTCTTTTGCTACACCTTTTATTGTGGCTGGGAAGATATTTTGTGTTGGGGGAAGGGGGAATTGATGGAAGTTGGGCATATGCTGATTCGTGGTTCAGTGCATAGAGGAGAATTTAGAATGTTAAGACAACCAGTTGAAAGGAATTGAGGTGGAGGTGGTGAAGCAATGGTATAGGAATAAAAATGGGTTAAGGGACAGAAACAAATGGAAGTGAAAGAATAGGAATTAGTTTCAATAAATATGTAACAGAAAAACAAAGTAACTGCTGAGAGGATGCTTTATTCACAACTTCTAAAATATTATTTTAGCTGTTAGCAGCTGCTTTATCCACCGTACTATTTTGTATTACCCATTATCTTCTACTTGAAATGGAAAACAGAAGGAAACAGTGGGACTGTGGAGTGGAGGATGACATGTTTGGGACCTCTGTAGTTGAGTTGGTCAAAATTTGCGAGGTCCTAAGGATGTCCCAAAATTAGTGTACAAATGTTGAATGTTCATAACATTGAATTGCATATTAACGGCCCAACATCATGACGTAGTTGAACGTGCTGGTAAATGTTGCCCTGTCTGCTGCTGGGCTCTGGATTAACCCAGAAACTGATTTTTCTGTATAAAATTTAGTATAATTTTTGTTCCCTCCATTTAACTAAAGGGGCTGACATTGACAGGCAAAAAGTCCTCTTTGTACTCACAGAGAAGAAAATTCCTGAACTCCTGGTGTCCTAACAGGCATGGATCCAATTTATTCACTCTTCAGTGTCTTTGTTAAGATTTTGGCACTGATTTCTGGAGTATGCTGAATAAGTTTGCAGATCACACCAAAATGTGAGGCAGTGTTAAACCGATGAAGTAGTGCAATTAAATCTAAAATGATTTAGATGTGCTAAGGGAGTGGGCTACACAATGGAAATAATACTTAATTTAAATGATTGTAGGACTATCTGCCTTGGTAGAACCAAATGCAGAACAAATGCTTAAGTCATTGGGAACTATACTAAAAAGTGTTAACAGACTAAAAGATCTTGTAGTCATTGTGTTAAGATCCCTAAAGATTCATGACCAAAGGATCAATGTTTTTATTACTCCTGTGAACTGTTCCAGGGACCAATATTAAGGCCATTACTTTTTTGACATGCATAAATACCTGGACTTGGGTATAGGGATTATAAACTTGAAGTTTGAAGATGATACAAAGTATCTCAGTAAGTAGTGATTGGGGTGGCTTCAAACTTCATGTGGAAATGGAAAGACTGGTAAAACGGGCAAACACAGGAAAAATGCTATTGAATGTCAGTAACAGTGAAATGCTGTTTGGAAAAAAACACAAAGAGAGAGGCAGTAAAATCTAAATGGTACGATGCTGCAGGAGTTGAAAAAGCAGAGGGACCTTGGGTTGCAAATTCGTACACTTTTGAAGATGTTGAGGCAACATGATAAGGCAGTTGAAAAAGTATATTTGCTTATTCAACAGGGACGTTAAATGCAAAAACAAGGAGGGCATTCAAAACATGAAAACGTCCTTGGTCTGGCATCAACTGAACTTTTGTGTTCAATTCTGGGTATGAAAGTGCTGGTGTTGGACTGGGGTGGACAAAGTCAGAAGTCATATGACACTAGGTTTTAGTCCAACAGGTTTATTTGAAACCACAAGCTTTCAGAGCACTGCTCCTTCATCAGGTGAAGTGGAAGGAATCGCACAGGCACACACTTTATATGCAGAGAGATAATGGCACAATAATTCCAGGTAATTAGGAGTGCCATTAGATAGTACAAATGGTGTGAGTGGAGTGTTGACAGGCTGAATAACATGTCTTTGCTGGTGATCGAAGTGTCAAGCGGTGTGAGTAAAGTGTCAACAGCTGAATAGCAAGTGAAGGGATGATCTCTGATCCAATTAATTAAGGCGGAGACATAATTATGAAAAATCAAAAATAAGATGGTGCTAGAGACAAACCAAATGGCTTGAATAGCATTATAGATACAGGACTTGCATGACCAGGTCTAACCAAAGTAACAATTAATCCAAAAAACTGTACAAACTAATTAAGGTAGATAATAACAAATTATCAAGGTGATCATGTCAAAATAGAACAGTAAGGAAGATTTTACATGGAAAGTATAGTGAGGTTACATGTAGCATGACATGAACTCAAGATCATGGTTAAGACCATCCTCATGGATGTAGAACTTGGCTATCAGTTTCTGTTTGGCGATTCTGCTTTGATGTGCATCTTGAAGGTCACCTTGGAGGACCACTTACCTGAAGTTTGGAGGCTGAATATCCTTGTCCGTTGAAGTGTTCCCTGACTGGGAGGGAACATTCCTGCCTGGTGATATAAAGATAAAGGAGTTCACTGATATGGAGAAATTGGAGAAGCTAAGATTGTCCTCCTTACAACAACAATGGTTAAGGGAAAGCTCAAGTGTTCAAATTGGTGGGAGGTTTCGATACAGCAAGAGGAAAAAACCGTTTCCTTTGCCAATGAGGTGGTATTAAAAGTCATATATTTGAAATAACTTATATAAGAATGAGAGGGAAAATTATTTCACATAGTTATTGCGATTTGAAATACAGTACCTGAATGGATGGTGTAGTCAAATTCATAGGAACTTATGGAAGTAAATAAGATATTATTTGAAGAGAACTAATTTGTATAGTTCTGGAGAAAATGGGTTGTGGGATTTATTGGACAGCTCTTTCAAATTAATTGCAAACAGATCACTTCCATGTTTTATAATTCTGTGTGGAGAATTTGTAGTTAAAGCAACAGATGTGGAAATGATGGTTTTGGACTGGGGGGGACAAGGTCAGAAGTCACAGGACAGATGTGAAAAATTTGAGCAACTCCTCTACAATCCTTTTAGCTGTGATATTGCATAATGGAACAACCTCTGGAAATCTAGTGGATATATCCATTATTGTAAATGAATACTGATTCCCACTTTTTGTTTTAGGTAGGGGTCCTACACAATTAATTAAGACTCTCTTAAAAGGTTCCTTAAATGCAGGAATAGATATTAAAGGTACGGGTTTTGTTACTTCCTGTAGTTTTCCAATTACCTGTTATTTATGACATGTCTGGCAAAATTCAACTACATCTTTGTGCAGTCCAGGCCAGTAAAAATGATTTTGTATTTTAGCTTAAGTTTTTCTTACCCCTAAATGACCCTCTACTGGTAGCTCATGTGCCACCCGCAACACCTACTTTCTATAACTCACTGGCAATATGACTTGATGAATTCTGCCCATTTCTCATCTGCCTGAATATGTGCTGGTCTCTATTTCCTCATTAAGACATAATTTTTAAGATAATAACATTCAGGGATACATTTAGTTTCTTTTTCTGTGTATGCCTTTTGATACAACTGCTTTAAATTTTCACCTTTCTGCTATAACTAAGCTGATTTATCTGAGTAAAGACATCTGCTATGTCATCTAACTGCTCCTGGCTTGTGTGAACCATCTGATTAAATAGGGTCTCTGCTAATTCCACTTCAACTTTCTTATATATACTCTTTGATCTCTCTTGTTTTAACTGGTAGCTTTGTGACCTCATTATCACACAGTCTGGAAAAATCCCAGGATATGAGTCCTGCAATAGTTTAGTTGCCTGAGTTTCCACTGGCTTTTCAACCACAGTAGGCAGCATTCAGACCTGTTAACCAGCTATATCATTAGGAAGGACAAATTGTATTCCTGGAGCTGAGAGTCTGTCCAGTACTCCTACCACAACTTTTCCACTCTTCACTGGACACTTTAACCTCAGTCTACATAATTGAGCATTTCTTGTCTCACCGTGAATTCCCGTTACTAGTGTCTTTTCTGGCAATAGTTTTCTCATCTTTCAACATCACCGATTTAGAGGACCTTGTATCTCTTAATATTGTAACTTCTTTAGCTGCTACTCCTGGCCTATGCAAGTAAATTTTACCTTTGCAGGTATGTGGTTTTAGAAGATCTGGCACTTCTTCCTTAATCAACCACTCTGGTGCAGCTTTCTAGCTTCCATTGTTCTTTCAGCTACCACTCCAACAAAATTCATTGGCTTATCCCGTTTTCCTAATTGGCTTCCCAGTGTTTTTCCTAACCCACCAACCTGTGATTTCATGTGGCTATTTTATTGATGTGAAAACACTGGAACCTTTTAACTTCTCTTTCCCCTTCAAGGGTATCCTTTTTACCCTGTGGTAAATTATCCTTATGATCTTCACCGAGATCTCCCTTTCCCTTTCCACGTGAGGATTTCTCTTTTCCCCAATTTCTGTCCCTCCCAGATTGAAATTGATTTTGGAAACCAACTTTGATTTATGCACCAACTCATAATCATCAGCCACTTCGGCTACTCATCTTGCTGTTTTAACTCTGCTCCTCCACGAGTTCTCACTATTTCAGGAAGTGAATTTTTGAACTCCAAAATAATTGTCTCTCTAAGAATTTCATAGGTTTGCTCTATTTTTAATGTTCTTATCCACCAATCAAAATTACTTTGTTTGGTCCTTTCAAATTCAATGTAGGTTTGACCAGGTCCATCCTTAGATTCCTGAAGCGTTGTCTGTAGGCTTCTGGCACAAGTTCCCATGATGGCTTTCTTCACCTTCTCATATGCCCCTGTGATACCTCCTGTGATATGATGCAAATATCTCACTAGCTCTATCTACAAGTTTTGTTTGGATCAATAAAACCCACATGGTCATTGGCCACTGCATTTGTTTAGCCACCTTTTCAAATGAGATTTAAAAAATGCTTCCATAATCCTTCTCATCAAATTTAGGCAATGCTTGAATATATTTAAACAGTTTCTCACCAGGCCTTTGGCTACCATGGGTTTGCTCACCCTCACTCTCTTCCTCATTAATCTTACCTTCAGCCTTCATCTCCATCCTTTTAAAATGACTTTCCTATCTAAGTGCCAATTTCTGAAGTTCAAACTCCCTCTCTTTCTTCCTTTCCTCTCTTCTTTTCTCTCTCTTCTCTTTCTGCTTTAGATTGTAATTCAAGCCTTTTCATTTCTGTTGCCATTTCCTTGTCTTTTGCCTCTAACTCAAGCTGCTTAGCTGCTTCATTTTCAATTAAACTTTAGCCATCTCTAAGGATTCTGATGGTGTTTCCAGCAAATTTAAATGCTGAGCTATTGCTGTAATTATCTTTCTTTCCTCATGGAAGGAGGCAATTCCAACTCCAGCTTGTCTGATAATTTCAGCAGCCTGGGCTTAATCACCGTTTTTAAAACTCTCAAAGACACTTCTTCCATCCCCAGAAAATGCTTGGTGTCTGAAACAGCCTTTGCTATCCCAAGCACTGTTTAAACCAACCAAATTCAACGCCCAGAACAAAAGACAGTAACACCGGCCACTCTCAGCCTTTGAGTCCAACAACCCTAATCCAATTTGGAACCATAGAATAAATCCCACAAAGAGCCCCCAATCTGTTATGGACCAAGCCAGACGCTAACTTTGCTAGTTGTTTTAAGCAAGTTTAAGCAGATATTCCAGGAATGATGCAGCGAGTCAAACCACTTAGTTTTAAACAAAACAGAATTTATTTACAAGATTACTGAATGAAACACAAACAAAAGAGAACAGAATATATAATAACTTAACCTATCTGAAAATTCAACAGATTACCCCAACTGAATGATGTTGTTTCAAATACTTGCAACAATCTCCATAAACACCACTTGGCACAAAAGGTAAAATCAAACACAGGGTCTTACAGGAGAGAGAGAGAGAGAGGGATGCAGAGAGATTCAACATGGAACATCTTCTTCCAGGTAGCTGTTTATTGCACCAGCAGCCTCAAAACTGACTTGCTAAAACCATACCAAACCAGAGAAAAGGTGAGCTGGGAGAACTGGCCATTCCCCTTTCATTGTACATTTTTCTTATACTTGAAAATCTTTTGCCTGAGGCAGTATCTGTTAACTAAAGTCAAACTGGCTTTAAAACCCTTCAAACCTAGACCCTTCAGAATTGCTGCTTTTACGACTTATCTGAAAAACATCACAAAGAACAGCGTAACCATATTAAAGGAGCAGCATCGTAACAATACAGCTGCAGGGATGGGTGTGAGATTGGTTTGGGAAGGAATGTTTAGCCATGATGATGAAGTCATCATTATGTGGGGTGGACTCGAAGGTCTAGTTGGTCTTTTCCATATAATTAGTTTAGTACTTTGAAGACTGGTAAGTGAGTGACTTTGTTGCCTGATTAAAGTGCAACAGTATAGATAATCAATTGCCTGGCAATTGGGTAAGTTTAATCTTGACAAAAGCATGGGAGACAGAACAAACCTGACTGAAATGGTAATATCTGACACTACAAAGAAGTTGTTACTGCTCGGTTGACTAAACATGAAACTGCTATGTGCTTACTGAGGAGTTCTAGGCTCATTCCAATTCAGCAACTTGCTGTGAAATCTTTGTTCATATTTTGACAGCTGTGGAAAATTCCACCAAATCATCTGAGGCAATCCACAATATTCTCTGTGAAAGACCGCTCCAATTCTTTTAAAACAAGGTGAATTTGCACTATCCTGTTGATGCTAATCCAGATATGTAATCTTACCAAAACCTAAACAGTTCTTTCTTGGCCATACTCTAGCTTGCTGCAAGTTTCATTGAAATCTGTCTATTAATTTTTGATTACATTGTTTATAAACAGACAAATAGATGAATAAACAAGGGCTGAAAACATGACATTTGCCTAATTTCAATGGTGAAGGTCATTAATGGCTCTTTAAACTTTGTGGAATCCTGCTACTTGGTAAAAATTACAGTTTCTTTGACAAATTGATAAGGAGGTTGGTGAAATAGTTCCAGTACAAAGAAAACACCTGTAACATGCCTGGTCCAGCTGTGTACATTTGATTAATGCTCTGGATGTAATTCAAGAAACCTTGGAATGACTACTTGGGTACACATTCACTGTTGACCTTTGCATCGATTGGCAAAGTAGTGCCTGCAGTAAAGGTAAGCTACAGGTTTGACTAAGCATGTGCTGGACCTCATTGACAGCTACCTTTTGCAATGTACAGCTTCAACCAGCACTGCTGCTGAGTCACTAGGATTTAGGAAAACTTTGGTTTATGTATCCTGTAGTTAGGATGCCTGCAGATAGAAACTGCATGCCTTGCTGACTTGGCCTCTACCCTTTTTCCAGGATATAGGACATTACTAACAAAACACTAATATTCATCTTTATAGGATGGGCAAATTCTTAAAACTGGAAGACTTGCAGGTAGTAGACCATATGAGAAAGCACCAAACAAATATTGAAATAAAAATGTTAACAAAAACTTTATGACACTTTTTAACCCTTCTATTGTAGCCCTTTAAACTTGCTTTACTCACTGTGGTAATGCTGGATGCTTCATTTGTACAAATCTGAGATTATACGACATGCAGGAAATAATGATGGAAAATGGGACATGTGTAAATCATTGACTTGGAAATTCATGGGACTGATCCTAACCTACTAGAGTAATATTGTTGGAAGTGCAGCAGAATACTCATTCGCACATGAAAATCTGAAATTCTGTCAAAGCCAAAGGAGTGGGACTAACTGCAAGGAACTTCCTGACCTTAATTTTTTTCTTCACTTAAATATACCCACATTTGGATATGTACATCCAATATCTTGCCAAGGTAATGCCAGCATCAGTGGAAATTATGCTTACCTGCTCAAATCTATTTCCAATTCTTCTGAAATTGGGCAGTAATACAGAGGAGAATTAAGGCTGAATGGTCTGCAGGAGGGCCCAAACCGCTCAATTTATTTTGCTTGTCTATGAAATCTCATTTAATGGGAGGACAAATTGGGCAGACTGTTTGCTTGCTTTGGGAGGTATGTAATTAAGAAATATGATGATGTACCTGATCCCTGATGCCTTCCTGCTTAAATTCTGGGCATAAAGGCCACTCTGAGAGAGAAAAATAAAACTCCCAGTCATACTTGGAAATGAACATACTGGTCAAACCGGATTATCATTTTGAAGAATGCAAGAGGAGTCAGATATTGCCTGATTACCAAATGAGGCCGTTAAGTTGCCACTTAATAACTATTCATGGACCTCATAACGCTGCCACTGTTCAACCCATCAGGTCTGTGGCTGTTGAAGGCCATCTCTCTGCTTGTGTTACTGAGCCTACTGAACCCCTCCCTCTCCCTGCATTACTCACTTGTGGTCTGTGTCCCTCTGTGATCCCTCTGTGACAGGACTCCAGTACCTGTATTTTCAGCAGCAGCCACAGCCTCTCCAGTCAATCCTGAGCATAAGAGTTGCTGAACATGAGAATTGCTGAACATGAGTTGCAGACTTCTGATTGACTGGTCTCGGAAGGTGAGTTATCCATCCCTGGGATTGAAAATCCAGAAGGAAGGCTCCCAGGTGGCTTTAACACTGACTGGCTTGTGGATTGGCAGGTCCTCCTGAGAAGAGAACTCAGAACTTTTGTGGCTGTCCTGTTGGCAGGCTAAGCTCTTATAGCCCCAATAAGGTTTTTCCTATTGCATCACTGGACAAAGATGTAAACTCACTGGCTTTGGGGCTCCTAGCTTGTCAGTTATTAAAATTATAATCCAGAAAATGGGAATCTGTATTGGTGACCTCTGCCCCTCGTTTGATCAATTTTCTGCTATGCTACTGACTAAGATTGCCACAGAAGCATATATCCCACAAAATACAGTTACTATTGGAGTTGCTTATTATGCACTTCTAAGAAATGCTTTTCCTTTTTCTTCCTTATAGTCTGGTATTCAGACCACTCTGAAACCAATAATCTTGGACGAAATCCTAGAGGAAAACAAAAAGAAAGTTAAAGATATTATTGCCAAAGAAAGTTTGGGACCCCAAGAGCATATCAAACTGTATGATAAATATACTATGCTCATTAATAGACAAGCTGATTTGGACGTGGAGCAATTCCTGAATGAAGAACATACTTTTGAAGAGAATGCACAGGAAATTATTAAGTACCTGAACCTGAAAGAGGAAATTAAGTATCAGTCTCAAAAGGTACCTATTAGCTCAGGTTTAAATGATAAATTATAAGTTATGTTGTTTATATAAAGTGTTATTGTAAATACATTTTAATTGTTACAGCTATTGCTCCATTTTCTTAATTACTCCATTTATGAAGCATCTTAATCTACATTTGATAACTGATTACTGAAGGGTAGTATTAACACTACTGCATTAACTAGCTAGCTGATCATATAATGAAAGAATTTCTTTCTCGCACTATTGTGTTTTTCATGTGGCTATATAAATATACTTATTTATTTTGTGTACTTGCCTTAATCTTTGCTCTAGGTTGTTCGCCTGGGGATGTTTGAGGTGCACTGTGATGAACTCATAAGAGCTCTTGTGAAACGGGCGGAAACTCTATATGAGAAACTTCTGAACAAGTTAAACAAATATCATCAGGATGCAAATAAAGCGTTAGTACTATTCCAAACTCTGCTTCTGAAAAATGTATCTTTTTTATAAGTCCCAGTATAATTTCACAACCTTTCAAACACAACAGTTGGAGATATTTCCGAATAAACTTCCCCAAATCTTATTTATGCTGCTAAACTGCGCAGCACTTTTTTCCAATCTCTGCTAGACCCTACATACTAAATTCAAACATAGTAAATGGTATGCAGTCTACCTGATGCCAGAGTGAGGGTGATTTCAAACTATCTTGAAAGGGTGATCTTCTTTTGTGATGAGGGCTCACATGTCTGACCGTCTCCCTGGAGAGTTGCACTCTCTTGCAGTATTGGCTCTTGGTCATTTCATGGGTATTTTTTGATGAAAGCTTTTGTGCCTAGGATATAGTTTCCATTAAATTCCTGCCTCTCATCCCTTTTCTCTGCCCTCTGAAAATTCGGGGCCCTGCACTTCCTGTGAAAGGCTTTGCTTCTTATTGCCATTGTACCCAAAGATTGAGAGCTGTGTACCCAACTGCAATTTGCTGCTTTCACTATGCTCAAGGTGTATCCAGTAATATTTTAGTCACTTTGCTCCCATCTGTCATACCCATCCACAATTCCAGGAGGGTGGTGACCTGCAGTACTGCCCTGGACAATATCCTATGCATTCAGTTGTTTCTCAGTGGTGCATGAAGTTGATTAAATTATCTGAAGACTGACATTTGTAATGCTAGAGACCTCAGAAGAAGAAGGCAATAGGCCATCCACTCAGTTACTCTGACTGAAGATAATTGCAAATGATTTTGCATGAATCTGTTGGATTCTCCCAGAATTGAAGAAAGGAAGAATATTTGTGGATTCTCCTGTTTCCCCGATGCAATGTTTAATTGTCCACAGCTGGATGTGGCTGAATATATTGCATAGTTTAGCTCTGATCCATTGGTTGTGGGATCACTTCACTCTGTCTGTTGCATACTGCTTCTGCTGTTTGGCGTGTAAGTGGTCCTGGGTTGGAGCTTCATCAGCTTGACACTTCATTTTTAGATGTCCCTGGTGCTCTTTCTGACATACATTGTTGCACTCTTCACTAAACAAGAGTTGGTCCCCTGACTTGATTCTAATGGGTAAAGTCGGGAAGCATGCCAGACCAAGAGGTCACAGATTGTGGCTCACCTCAATTCTGCTCCTGCAGCACATGGTCAGAGATCCTCTTGTATGCCCAATTTTGCATTGCTGGATCTGATTGAAATCTATTTCATTTAGCATGGCAATAGTACCAATCAACACAATGGAGGATAGACAGATAGTTTGATGACAGTTAGTCCATGTCGAGTTCCCTTTTTTTGAATCTCTCATAATCTACCACAGACCTAGTGTAGTAACTACATCTGAGCTCAGTTAATACTGGCGCCACTTAGCCACTCTTGGTGAAGGACACTGAAATTTCTCACCCACAGTAAATCCTGTATCCTCAACTAACTGATTCATAAGCTGAGGTGGTAATTGTGGTGAGGTGGCAGTGGTAACCAGGAGGACGTTTCTCTGCTTCTGTTTGACCTGATTACAAGATATATCTTGGGGACCAAATTCAATGTTGAGGACTCCCAAGCCAACTCCTTGTCAACCATACACCACTGTGTTGAGGTAGGTAAAAACAATGACTGCAGATGCTGGAAACTAAATTTTGGATTAATGGTGCTGGAAGAGCACAGCAGTTCAGGCAGCATCCGTGGAGCAGCAAAATCGACCTTTTGGGCAAAAGCCCTGGATACCTTTCACGAGTATTTTCATTTGGTAGGACAGGACATATCCGGTGTTAGAGATTGTCTGTCTGTAAGAGACAATTCTGTAAGAATTACTTACTGTTGCTTGACTAATTTGTGGATGGCTTCCCCAAACCTCCTGTTGTTGGTAAGAAGGACTTCAGAACTGAGTTTGCCAATGTTGTTTATGGTGTGTATATTCAATCCTTTCTTTTGACTTTGTAGCAGTTTGATACAGCTGAGTGATTTGCTAAGCTATTTCAGATGTTATATAAGAGTTGCCCATATTAAATGCATCTGCAGTCACATGTAGCTGAATGCAGTTGAGGACAGCAGATTATCCATCCTCATTGTGAGACCACATCTCCTTAGTGCGATCAGTTCTCTTTTCTGACTTGATTGAATCCCTGCCCACTCCTTCATTTACCTGCGTGACTTGGATTCTGTTGAGCATGACCATTTCTTAGCAACCTCACAACCTACCTGTTGTTGTCACAGATTTTTACAACCTCTATTCCATATTCCATGATGTACTTTACAATATCTCATAGTCAACTTCTTTATAATACCTGTCCTCTTGTCTTTCTAAACTATCCACCACTGCAGCATTCAATCACACAACCGATAATCTTTCCCTTGGAATATCTTCTCCATTATGTTTCTCTGACCTCTTTGGTTTAACCTTGAGTTAATTAGTTCTGTTTTATTAATGACAGGTTATGTCTTGAATTTGAGAAAATAGCAGAGAAAGCCCTGATGACACCTCCAAATACACAAGCATTAATGGAGTTGAAGGTAATTTTTTGCTATGCAAATAAGATGGTGTGAAAATTAGGTACAAATGAAAATGTACCTAATTAATTAGGAACTAATTTGCACTAATTAAGAAATAGTGCAAAGCAAACTGTAGTGTGTTAAGCCTTATTACAACAGTACAGAATATTGGTGAGGCTACATCTGGAGCACTGTGTACAGTTTCAGTTGTATACTTAAAAAAAATACTGGCATTGGAGGCTGCTCAAAAGAGATTCATGAGGCGGACTCCTAGAATGAAGTGTTTGATTTATCAAGAATGGCTAAGTAAGTTAGACTTATTGTGATTAGAATTTAGAAAAATTGAAGGTGATCTTATTGAAACATAGAAGATTCTAAGGGAGCTTGGCAGCGTTGATGTTGAGAAGATGTTTCTAATGAAAGTTGAAACCTGGGTCAGATTAATGTCAGTGATGATGAGTTTTCACTAAATAAAAATTTTGAGGGAAGAATCTACTAATTTAGAAAGGACAACATGGGACCATTATATTTATATCTGACTTGCCCTCCCACCTCACCTCTTCCAAATCCATAATAGCAAAATAAACATAGGAAATTTTATATGTGGTAATATGGTTACTTTTCGAAACTTGTGCACTGTGAGTTTTTGGAAGAGGAGTAATATAAATGCATAGGTGGAAGATGACAATGATTCCAAAAAAATGGATATCTTAAAAGGTGCTATGTTACAATATTGGTGCAGAGTTGTATTATATGACATCCATCATATTCTATACTAATCCATCATGAAGTGACCAACATGGAAGAATTTAGGGTCACTTAGAGTCCTAGTCATAGAGTCATAGAGAGAAACAGCATGGAAACAGACCCTTCAATCCAACCCGTCCATGCCAACCAGATATCCCAACCCAATCGAGTCCCACCTGCCAGCACCCGGCCCATATCCCTCCAAAC
The DNA here is from genome assembly GCF_004010195.1 of Chiloscyllium plagiosum. NCBI lineage: Eukaryota > Metazoa > Chordata > Chondrichthyes > Orectolobiformes > Hemiscylliidae > Chiloscyllium > Chiloscyllium plagiosum. Next base: position 5,228,752 of record NC_057716.1, on the reverse strand, counting down.
CCTTCCTATTCATATACCAATCTTTTAAATGTTGCAATTGTACCTGCCTCCACCACTTCCACTGGCAGCCCATGCTGCACACGCACCACCATTTGCGTGAAAAAGTTGCCCCTTAGGTCTCTTTCATATCTTTCCCCTCTCACCCTAAACCTATGCCCTCTACTTCTGAACTCCCCCACCCCAGGGAAAAGACCTTGTCTATTTCCCCTATTCATGCCCATCATGATTTTATAAACCTCTATAAGGTCACCCCTCAGCCTGTGACGCTCCAGGGAAAACAGCCCAAGCCTACTTAACCTCTCCTGATAGCTCAAATCCTCCAACCCTGGCAACATCCTTGTAAATCTTTTCTGAACCCTTTCAAGTTCACAACATCCTTCTGATAGGAAGGAGACCAGAATTGCACACAATATTCCAAAAGTGGCCTAACCAATGTTCTGCAACATGACCTCCCAACTCCTGTACTCAATACTCTGACCAGTAAAGGAAAGCATACCAAACATCTTCTTCACTATCCTATCTACCTGCGACTCCACTTTCAAGGAGCTATGTACCTGCACTCCATGGACTCTTTGTTCAGCAACAGTCCCTAAGACCTTACCATAAAGTGTATAAATCCTGCTAAGGTTTGCTTAGCAGGACCTCACATTTACCTAAATTAAACTCCATCTGCCACTCCTCAGCCCATTGATTCATTTGATCAAGATCCAGTTGTAATCTGAGGTAAATTTTTTCGCTGTCCACTACACCTCCAATTTTGGTGTCATCTGCAAACTTACTAACTATACTTCTTAAGCTCAAATCCAAATCATTAATATAAATGATGAAAAGTAGTGGACACCGCACCAATACCTGTCGCACTCCACTGGTCACAGGCCTTCAATCTGAAAAACAACCCTCTACTACCACCCTCTGTTTTCTACCTTTGAGCCAGTTCTGTATCCAAATGGCTAGTTCTCCCAGTATTCCATGAGATCTAACTTTTTTAATCAGTCCCCCATGGGGAACCTTGTCGAACGCCTTACTGAAGTCCATATAAATCACGTTTACTGCTCTGTCCTCATCAATCCTCTTTGCTACTCCTTCAAGAAATTCAATCAAGTTTGTGAGACATGATTTCCATGCAAAAAGCCATGTTGACTATCCCTAATCAAATACATGTAAATCCTGTCCCTCAGGATTCCCTCCAACAACTTGCCCACCGCTGATGTCAGGCTCACTGGTCTATAGTTCCCTAGCCTTGGCCTTACCACCTTTCTTAAATAGTGGCACCATGTTACCCAACCTTCAGTCTTCTGGCACCTTACCTGTGACTATCAATGATACAAATATCTCAGCAAGAGGCCCAGCAGTCACTTCACTAGCTTCTCACAGAGTTCTAGGGTACACCTGATCAGGACATGGGGATTTATAAACTTTTATGCATTTCAAGACATCCAGCATTTCCTCTTTTGTAATATGGACATTTTTCAAGATGTCACCATTTATTTCCCTACATTCTATATCTTCCATGTCCTGTTCCACACTAAACACTGGTGCAAAATACTCGTTTAGTATCTCCCCCATCTCCTGTGGCTCTACACAAAGGCCGCCTTGCTGATCTTTGAAGTTACCCTTTTGTCCCTAAGTTACCCTTTTGTCCTTAATGTATTTGTAAAACCCTTTGGATTCTCTTTAACTCTATTTGCCAAAGCTATCTCATGTCCTCTTTTTGCCCTTCTATGCTTAAGTATACTCCTACTGCCTTTATACTCTTCAAAGGATTCACTTGATCTATCCTGTCTATACCTGACATATGCTTCCTTCTTTTTCTTACCCAAATCTTCAATTTCTTTCATTATCCAGCATTCTCTATACCTACCAGCCTTTCCTTTCACCCTAACAGGAATATACTGTCTCTGGACTCTCGTTATCTCATTTCTGAAGGCTTCCCATTTTCTAGCCGTCCCTTTAACTGCGAACATCTGCCCCCCAATTAGCTTTTGAAAGTTCTTGCCTAATACTGTCAAAATTGGCCTTTCTCCAATTTAGAACTTCAACTTTTAGATCTGGTCTATCCTTTTCCATCACTATTTTAAAACTAATAGAATTATGGTCGCTGGCCCCAAAGTGCTCCCCCACTGACAACTCAATCACTGGCCCTTATTTCCCAAGAGTAGTTCAGGTTTTGCACTTTCTCTGGTAGATACATCCAAATACTGAATCAGAAAATTGTCTTGTACACACTTAACAAATTCCTCTCCTTCTCAACCTTTAGCACTATGACAGTCCTAGTCAATGAAAAGCACAGCAGGTCAGGCAGCATCCGAGGAGCAGGAAAATCGACATTTCAGACCGGAGCCCTTCATCAGGAAATCCGCAATAAGGTTGAAATCAACTAGGAAATCAATAAAGGCTCCAGCCCGAAACGTCGATTTTCCTGCTCCTCGGATGCTGCCTGACCTACTGTGCTTTTCCAGCAACACATTCTCAACTCTGATCTCCAGCATCTGCAGACCTCACAGTCTCCCAGTCCCAGTCTATGTTTGGAAAGTTAAAATTCCCTACCATAATCCCCCTATTATTCTTCCAGATAACTGAGATCTCCTTACAAATTTGTTTCTCAATTTCCTTCTCCCTATTAGGGGATCTATCATACAATCCCAATAAGGTGATCATCCCTTTCTTATTTCTCAGTTCCACCTAAATAACTTCCCTGGATATATTTCCGGGAATATCTTCCCTAAGTACAGCAGTAAGTTACCCCTTATCAAAAATGCCAGTCCCCCTCCTCTCTTGCCTCCCTTTCTGTCCTTCCTGCAGCATTTGTATCCTGGATCATTAAGCTGCCAGTTCTGTCCATTCCTGAGAGAATGATCATATCATTCGTATCATCCGTCGTCATTTCCGCCAGATCCAAACGGACCCCAACACCAGTGCTTTATTTCCCTCCCCTCCCCTATCAGCGTTCCGAAAAGACCACTCCCTCCATGACTCGCTCGTCAGGTCCACACCCCCCACCAACCCAACCTCCACTCCCGGCACCTTCCCCTGCAACCGCAGGAGGTGCAAGACTTGTGCCCACACCTCCCTCCTTACTTCCCTCCAAGGCCCCAAGGGATCCTTCCATATCCGCCACAAATTCACCTGCACCTCCACACACATCAT
>NC_057716.1:5209008-5225516 GCF_004010195.1 Chiloscyllium plagiosum | reverse complement strand
CCTGCAATCTTCTTCCTGACCTCTCTGCCCCTACCCCCACTCCGGCCTATCACCCTCACCTTAACCTCCTTCCACCTATCACCCTTCCAATGCCCCTCCCCCAAGTCTCTCCTCCCTACCTTTTATCTTAGCCTGCTTGCCACACTTTCCTCATTCCTCAAGAAGGGCTCATGCCCGAAACGTCAATTCTCCTGCTCCTTGGATGCTGCCTGACCTTCTGCGCTTTTCCAGCAACACATTTTCAGCTCTGTCCATCCCTGAGCCATGTTTCTGTAATTGGTATGATATCCCAGTCCCATGTTCCTCACCATGCCCTGAGTTCATCTGCCTTCCCTGTTAGGCCCCTAGCATTGAAATAAATGCAGTTTCATTTATCAGTCCTCCCTTGTTCTCTGCTTTGTCCCTGCCTGCCCTGACTGTTCGACTTGCTTCTTTTCTCAACTGTGCTAGTGTCAGATTGATCTCTTTCCTCACTATCTCTCTGGGTCCCACACCTCCCACACTAGTTTAAATCGTCCCAAGCAGCTCTAGCAAATCTCCCTGCCTGCATATTAGTCCCCTTCCAATTTAGGTGCAATCGTCCTTTTTGTGCAGGTCACTTCTACTCAAAAAGAGATTCCAATGATCCAAAAATGTGAATCCTTCTCCCATACAACAGATTCTCAGCAATGCATTCATTTGCTCCATTCTCCTATTCCTGCCCTCTCTAGCTTGCAGCACCAGGAATAATTCAGATATTACTACTTCCTTTTTAAATTCCTGCCTATCTCTCTGTAATCTCCCTTCAGAATCTCAACCTTTTCCCTTCCTACATCGTTGGTTCCAATGTGTACAATGACCTCCTGCTGGTCCCTCTCCCCCTTGAGAACATTCTGCACCCTCTCTGAGACATTGTTGATCCTGGCATCAAGTAAGCAACGCACCATTCTGATTTTTCACTGCAGGCCACAGAAACGTTTGTCTGTACCTCAGACTAGAGAATCCCCTAATACAATCGATCTCTTGGAACCCGACATACCCCTCATTGCATTAGAGCTTCTCTCAATACCAGGAACTTGACTGTTTGTACTGCATCCCCCTGAGAATCCATCATCCCCTACATTTTCCAAAACAGCATACTTGTTTGAAATGGGGATAGCTACAGATGACTCCTGCACTACCTGCGTATCTCTCTTGCCTTTCCTGGAGTTAACCCATCTATGTGACTGTCCCTTTGACTTTTCTCCCTTCCTGTAACTACCATCCATCACACGTGCTTGCTCTTGTAAATTCCTCATTGCCTCTGTCATTCCAACCGTTCCATTCAATCTGATAAGATTCGCAACCAATGGCATTTATTGCAGATATAATCCTCAGTAACACATGAACTCTCCCTCAACTCCCACATCCAACAAGAAGAGCATATCACTCTACTTAGAGCCATTTTTACTTCTTTCAATCTGCAGACCCAGAAAATAGCACCATCTTATTCCTCCACAAAATACTGCTCCAGGCTAACTTAATACTTATGCCTTATATTTTTAAGTTTAATCAAAAGACATCTCTCAATAAAACATATAATCAAGAAAGAACCCACGGTATTCACTACTGCAGACTTACAGCAAGGCCCCAAGGCCCAATTAAAACTATTCACTTATCTGTTTCTGTGCTGTGATCTCTCCCAAAGAGGTTCTTCCAAGATCAGTTGTGAATTTTACTGTTCGTTAATTTTCCCAGATGCACTCCGATGTCCAGCAAAGGCAGTAACTGCACAGGTTCACTGCTGTGTTAGCTAGCAGTGTGGGGTTTACTTTTTCTTTGTCGTGCACTGACCTGACCATGTACTGCCTTGTCTGTCACTCTCCCTTTTAAAAGTGCCATTGTTTTGACTTTTTCTCCAAAGTTCCAAAACAATGCAACAGCATATAAAACAGTAATTGCTGCTTCTGGAATTCAAGGAAATCACCTCTAACATCTAAAATACCTCTGAAAAGGAGCAGCCTGTTACAGCCAGAAATTTTTCCTGTCCTCGATCTTGGATTTCCTAGATTTCATGATTATAATCAAAATATAGGACTTTAAAAATATAGGTAATCTGCATCATAATAGCTGTTATGTAATTAGTAGACTTGCTGCTGGTCGTTGTTGAAATGCTGCCTATTGGAGATAGCCACAGATTTGGAAAGGCTGAAATCACTGTTAAAAACAAATTATACGACTCTGTATTAGGAAAAGGTAATTTGATATTTTAAGCAATTTGTGAGTTTTAATTCAAATATGCAAATACTACTGTACACTATAGATCTAAGTTATTTTTAAATCAATGTTTTCTTTGGCAGGCCTACGTAAAACAGGTCGAAGTGAAGGACATGGCTGAACTTGAGCTGAAGCTGGTTGAAGCCAAAAACCGCTTGACTTTCCTTGTGGATTATGTTACACTTTCCCCAAGTGACATGCGGCTAAACAACAATACATTTCACTGGAGTGGACGAATGGCAGAGATTTTTGAGGAACATAAGAGGATGGTTGCAGAGAAGGAAGAGCAGTACCAACAAGGACTTCGGGTGAGAGAGTCACAAGCTTCAACGCTGCTGACCTTTTATTTCACTTTGCTTTGCATAGACTTATCATCTGCATTGTCAGTATGGGCACATTGGTGCTTAGAAAGGTGTCTGAGATAACATCTGCATTGTCATGCTGTAGATAAGAGAAGGGTTGCCAACTCCATTTTCATCAAATGACCTCCAGCCTCTGATCACCATGCCAGTGAAAACTTACTTTTCACCTTCAGTATTTCATGAATAAAAGAATAAACTTTCAAGGATAACAACAATTGCTTTGATGCCCTGTATGATCCCCTTCCCGTGACAGATTCTCTACTTCCTCTTGATAAGCTACTTTGCTATTTTCCATCATTTGGTTCCTATATCCGGGTCTAACCAGAATATCCCTCCCTGCCCTTTGGACTTCATTGGAATTTTGCCTCAATGTTATTTTGAAGGTGGTAAAAAATGAGATTAAACCTATTTATCATATTACCAAAACATTTACACTTTCCGAACACATTTAATATGCACCTTTTTCATGATTTTTCACTTTCAGCTTCGTACTGAAAGATTTCTAGAGGAACTGGAAAGTTATGCTAAGCAAGTGGAAGAATTCTACAGTTTTGGAGAATTGTCGGAAGTCAATCGATACTTACGAAAGGCTCAAGCGTTAAATGCAAAGCTGAATCAAGCAATGGAGAAGGTATTGGGTTAAACTTGGATCAAATACTGATGCACATTGATATAAACTTGTTCATGTGTATGGGTTGTATAAATTTCTTCCTGGGAATTTTGTAAAGCCAGTTATAATTTTTTTTATGAAAGATAGTTCGTATTTTGTTATGAGAATTATCCTACACATGTCATAGCTGTTTAAAAGCTTTGAATAACTTTATGAATGTGACATTGACATCAGGTGAAGTGAAGCCTGTATGTGGTTGTAATATTCCAATAGCCTAATAGCTTATTGTTATTCGCTGTCAAGGCTCACACTTTATAGTTACCAATGGAGTAACATGTTTGGGTACTATCCCTCAGGACAGTAGGGAGAAAATTACAAACATATGAATGATGAAATTCTTAGCCTTCAAGCAAAAAGTATAAAATTAAACAAGTTGCTTGACGAGCAATTAGAAATAACTATTATGTGCAATATTTGATTTGTGAGAAGCTGGATACTAGTACAAAATGCGCAACTGGGAACGTTTGAGACCAGCATTATTTGTTCGCTTGACACAGGAGCTGGGACAGAAGTAAATGGCCTTGATGTTGCTGTTCCTCGCATGAACCCCTAAACTGAAACAGTGGCTAGATTTCCTAGAAACTCTGAGGAGATTCCAGGCAGAAGAGGTGAGAAATGGGTGATAGATTACTTTCTAAATTGCACACCCGCTTCTGATGGGACCCTGGAAGCATGCCTAATTTTAGCCTAGGTGGGAACCTAAACATTGACTATGGGCAAGGGAATAGTGGTGACTCGTCTCTGGAGAAAGCAAAATTTAATGGAGCGTCATCAGCTATTGTTGTAGCTGTTATTTCAAAGTGTGGAAGAAGTGTTGACATGTGGTAGAATTAATAAGAGCTGCTACTTATTTTTCAGAGAACTAATTTCAGAGAGCCCCAATTCTTAATGAGAAGGCAAATATAAGAAAGAAAAAATCCTGCGTCTTATTTTCTATGTTTACTTTATTTGGTCAGTGCTGTGCATAATTATTTCTCAAAGTAATTTGGAAAAATGTTAGAATGCTGATCTTTGTCTCCGTTCTTAGATTGTGTGAAAAATCTGTAAAAGCAATGTAGTGAAAACAAAGTGTCACAAATATTGAAACTTTACAGGATATGTTTTATCTGTATCTTTCAACTTAAGATGAAACAGGTAGATATCTCCTGGAATGTAAGGAGAAACCAAATATTCTGGATAGAAAGGTAGCAGTTATACTAACCTCTCTCCTGAAACAGGTTCATGTGCTGGTTATCATGGAAAAAGAAGCCCTATTGAAAAACAAGTGATAATTTTCAACAGTGACACACAAAAAAGGCAGCTGGTAGAGGTGATAAGGCATTGGGAGTCAGGAGGTGAAAATCAACTGGACGAAAGTGAGGACTGTAGATGCTGGAGATTATAGTCGAGAGTGTGGCACTGGAAAAATACAGCAAGGCAGGCAGCATCTGAGGAGCAGGAGAGTCGATGTTTTGGGCAAAAGCCTGCTCTTCGGGTGCTGCCTGCCCTGCTGTGTTTTTCCAGCACCACACTCTCGAGTCAGGAGGTGAGTTGCACACCATAGGACTTCCTGCATCTGACCAGATTTTTTAGCCAGAGAATTTACATGGTTCAGCTTCTGTTCAATGGTAACACCTTTGACAATAAACGTGGAATAATCACTGATCATAATACCTTTGAATGTTGAGGGGAAATGGTTAGATTCTGTCTTGTTGGAGATGGTCTTTACCTGATGCTTGTGTGGCAAGAAGGTTACTTGTGATTTATCTACCCAAGTTTGAATGTTTTTCAGCCACTGGTGCACAAAGACTGCTTTGCTGTTTGAGGAATCATACATAGCGCTAAATGCTTTGCAATTGATAATGAACATCCTCACTTCTGATTTTATAACAGATATAAGGTTATTGATGAAGTAGCTGAAGATGTTTGGAACGAGGATACTACTCTGAGGACTCCTGCAGCAATGTCCTTAGACTAGATAATTGCTCCAATAACTGTAATCATCATCGTTTGTACTAGATATAACTCCAGCCAGTGGAGAGATTTGCTTGGATTCCCATTATCTTCTGTTTTGCTTGAGCTCTTTGTTGCCACACTCCGTTAAATGCTGTCTTGTTAAAGGCAGTCAACTTTAGTTATCCTTTTGAGTTCGGCTGTTTTGTCCATGTTTGGACTGAGGCTGCATGAGGTCAGAAGGTGAATCCTGGTAGAAATCCAAACTGAGCATGTTAGCAGTTTAATGCTGAGCAATTAACAATTTATGGGACAGTTAGCAATCTCTTGCATCACTTTGATCAACAATTATCTAGAGTGGTAATTGGCTAGGTCAGATCTACCCTACTTTTTTGTATATAGGACATATGAGGGCAATTTTCCATATTGCCTAATAGTTGCTGGTGTTGCAAATTCCTTCTCACAGAACATGCAGTCCAAAACCCAGTCCAAACTCTGAACACTCCCAGACAGTCTGACTGTCTCATCCATGATGTCCTAGTTACCGTTCAACATCTGAGTATGAGATCTCTTCCAGACCTGCAGGTACCAGATACTGACTTCGTTATTAGACAACATCTAGTATCTATTTAAATATAATGCTCTTCTCCAGTGACGAAACATCTGCAGAACCTTGATCAAGAACCAACCTGCAATTAACTTCCAGGTCTGGCCTCATGAATAAACAAAGAATTGATTGGTCTGTTTTCCTTTTAAAGCAAGATGTTTCCAAAGTTCAAAAGTCATCTTTACCTCTCAGTTCCCAGTTCACGACCTGAAACCAAAATTGATAAAAAGAATAAAATAAAAATAATGAAATATCAGCAAGGGTTCCAAGAAGAATGAAATCTGTGATGCCGTCTTAGGAGGAGGTTGACATGAATCAATCACCCGGCACTTCTGGTCTAAGTCTGTTTCAGTCTTTTGCATTGCTGTTGTGGGTAGCCCATCATTGAGGATGAGATATTGTAGAATCTCTTTCTCCAGTTAGTTATTTAATTGTCTACCAGTATTCTACCATTGAATGTGGCAGCTTTTCAGAATGTAGATCTGATCCACTAGTTGTGGGATCACTTACTACTATCACATGGTCCTTCTGCTGTTTGTCATCAATCCTGTATTGTAGATTCACCAGGTTGACCCCTATTTTATGTATATCTGATGGTGCTCTTGTGCAATTTTTTATGAATCAGATTGATTCCCTAGCTTGATGGTATGAGTAGAGTGGTGATAATAGCGGATCATGAAGTTGCAGATTGTGAATGAATACAATTCTGCTGTTGCCTCAATTTACTGTCACCTTCAGCACTTGTTTTCAGTCATATTCAGGAACTTTACCTCTGTCAATAGATCCACTGCTCTGGGTAATATGCCTTCTATATGAAGGGGTTGATCATTTTGGATTGAAATGTAGAGAAGTGTTTTTTTCTGAATACCACTTTATTGTGAATCTTCACTGTGCTCAACCTCAGAGGACTAAATGTAACTAATGTTTAAGTGTGTTGAGATTGATAGAGATTTGGACTGCTAAAGATGTTTGTGCTCCTACTCCAAATAAAATGATGGGAAATCACAGTTGAGGCTGATCATGCCTTATCATATAGCAAAGCAGGCTTCATCAGCCATTTCACCTATATATGCTTTTATTTCTCATGTTTTCAAGTTTCCCATCAATTAAGTGTTCATACTTCTTTCTTGGACTAATTTTTCAAGAATTCTGGATCTTTTTTAAAACAAACTTTCTGAATTTTTTGCGCACAGTTGCAGTCTCAACAATTATGCTTGGAAATTCTGTGGAAATACTCGATCATTATTTATGCCGTTTAAAGAACTATTTATTTGTTACTGAAGTATCAAAGATGTAATATAATTGACTTTGCTTTTTGTTTCCACTCACCGAATTGAACCATCAGAATTTGTTTGAAATTAAACATTCCAGCTGTGTTGCCTGGTGTCATAAATTGAAATAATATAAATTCTTTTTTTTTGCAAATAGAATATTATGACCTAAAATTGTTCAGTGAGAAATTATGTTGGGAGGTCTAATTTTTTTCTTTACTTTTTTAAAACTTGTATCTTTTGAAACTGGTCTTGTTTGTCTGTCTTTTGGAATACAATTAATTAAATTCTTATAGTCTGTTGGCACATTTTAAACTTTAATATTATGAACAAAGACAAAAGATTTTTGAGAAGTTTCAGTCCATCATATGTTGTAAAAACTGCTTTTTCTATTGTTGCAAAACTATTCTGCTCTACAGAACTCTTGCTGAAAAGCAATTTTGATTGGTTGACTTTGGAGTTTTTTTTGGCAACTGGAATCTTGTGAATGACACAATTCATTTTATTAACCAAGAATCAAGAGAGGATAATTTCTTTGATTGCATTCTCACGTGTGCAATGCATATTGATCATTTTACTTTAGAGCAGAGGTCATTTCAGAAATAGCTCACTATGGCGGGCTCATTGTGGGTTATCCATTTTGGATCAATCAACCTTTTGTTGATCCAAGCGTGGAGCATGCAAAGACAGAATAAATAAATGTTTGGGCTAACATTATATAGTATTTTGAAATGCATGTGTTGTTACAAGCAAAACTTGAAACTGAAAAGCTGATTGTGTAACATTTAACCAAATAGTCTTACTAATGTAGAAATAGTATTATAATAAGAATGTTCAATTTTCAAACAAACATGTACTGAGAATTCAATTTAGTTAGTGGAGTCAATTATATCACAACTTTAACACTTTTTAAATAAATCAGCAGCTATTTAAAGGGTAGAAACAATAATTCATAATTGTCAATAATAATTTAGTTACTTAAATAGTATTCACTTTCTTATTGTGCTAGATTGATCAGATTAATGAGGAAGAGCAAGCATTTGGATGGAGTGAATCTCAATACCCTCAGCGTAAACAGACCAGTGATACACTGCAACCATATCTGCGACTGTATGACTTGACAGTAGAGTTCAATGGCAAGTATAAAAATTGGATGGAAGGACCATTTACTGAGGCTAACCCAGATCAAGTTGAGGCAGATGTGGGAAACTACTGGCGAGCTTTATACAAGTTGGAACGGACATTAACAGACTCACCAAATTCATACAAGATTGCCAATACTGTTAGGAAAAAAGTTGAAGAATTTAAAGAACACATTCCCCTTATTCATGTTGTCTGCAATCCTGGTTTACGTGAACGACATTGGGATGCCTTATCTGATATTGTTGGATACCCACTTGAGCCTACTGAAGACACAACTATCACCAAGTTTCTTGCTATGAATCTTGAGCCTTACTTAGAACAGTTTGAGGGTATTAGTGAGGCTGCTAGCAAGGAGTACTCACTGGAGAAAGCCCTGGAAAAAATGATCAAGGAGTGGGAAGGAATGGAATTTGTTCTCCATCCATATCGAGAAACAGGAACTTATATACTTGCAGCAGTTGATGATATCCAGATGTTACTAGATGACCACATTGTAAAGACCCAAACAATGCGTGGATCTCCCTTTATACAACCATTTGAAAAAGAAATCAGGTAGCTCATTCCTTTTCATTGCGTTTTATTAGTTAAGTCCAAGAATTGTTGAAAAAACCATGGATCTTTACAAAATGTTTAACAATTTGAGGAAACACATACAACGTTATACAAAACAAACAAAAGGCTGGAAAAGCACAACTGATCAGACAGTATCTGTAAAGAGTGAAATAGATTTAATATTTCAGGCTGTTGATCTTTCATCAGTTTAGGAATAGTGTGAATTGTAGCACCAGTGCATGTTATTACTTTTGGTAAAGTGTATGGGGAAGCCGAGGACACTACCTTGAGGAATTCCTGCAGTAATGACCTGGGGCTAAGATGGTCAACTTCCAATGACCAGAGCTTACTGGGTATGACTGTATCCAGTGGAGAGATTTCCCCCGATTCCCATTGAGTGCAGTTTTGTGGGGACTGTCAATCAAGTGCTGCCTTGATGTTAGGGGTTGTCACTCCCATCTCATCTCTGCAGTTCAGCTCTTTTGTTCATGTTTGGTCCAAGGCCCTAATGAGATCAAAAGTTGAGTGGCCGTGGGGAAATAAAGCTGAGCGTCCGTGAGCAGGTAATTCCTTTGCAAGTGCACTTAATAGCAATGCCAAAGTTGTCTTCCATTAATTTGTTGATAATTGGTAGTAGACTGAAAAGGTAATAATTGGTTGGTGGATTTTACTTGTTTTTTTTTCCACACAAATGAATCAAATAGGTTGAAGATTTCAATATGTGATGGTGGGGACGTCAGGAGGAGGCTGAGATGATAATGGATGCAAACATTTTAGCCTTGTCTTTTGCACTGTTATGCTGGGGCTCCACAATTATTAAAGTTTGGAGCTTCCACCACCTCTTAGTAACATTCATGACTGGATGTGACAGGACTGCATAGCTTAGATCTTATCGATTGATTGTAGGATCACTTTGTCCAATTTAATGCATGCTATTTAAATTTTTGATATGTATGTAGCCCTGTATTGTAGCTTCATCAGGCTGACACCATGTTTTTAGATACGTCTAGTTTGGCTCCTGCAGGCCGTCCTATACTCTTCTTTGAGCCAGAATAGATCTTCTTATTTGATATTAACGGTAGGGTGAGTGATATGCCAAGCTATGAGGTTACAGATTGTGATCAAATGCAGTTCTGCTGCTGTGGTCCACAATAACTCAAAAATGCATGTTTCAGCTGTTTGATCTGTTTGGTCTGTTCCATTTAGCATGCTGGTAGTGTCATAAAACATGATGGAGGGTATCCTCAATGTGAAGATTTGACTTCATCACCACAAGGCTGTGTGGTAGTCACTCCTACTGATACTATTATAGATAGTTACATTTGTGATAGTTGGATTGGTGAAGATGAGGTCAAGTAGAATTTTCCTTCTTGTTGATTTTCTTACCACATGCCATAGCAAATTTGTCCTTTAGAACTGTGACAGCTCAGTCAGTAGCGGTGCCACTGAACCATTCTTTGTGGTGGACATGAAGTTTCCCACCCAATGTCTTGCTGTCCTTTGGTTTCTCCAAGTGGTGATCGACATGGAGGAGTTGTGATTCATCAGATAGAGGTAAGGGTCAGGTGTATATGTATGTCTATGAATGTGTTGGGGGTGGGGAGCAGTAGGCAATAGTCAGAAGAAGATTTCCTTGCCTATGTCTGAGATATTGCCAAAAGATTTCATGGTGTTTGGAGTCAGTGCATCTCCAATGAAAGTGTATCCCTTCATAACTAAGAAGACCAAAACGTATGTAGTGCTCTAGGTATGGCTTTTTTTTTTGTAGGTTCCCTACATTGTGGAAACAGGTCATTTGGCTCAACAGGTCCACACCAACCCTCTGAAGACAATCCTCCACTTTCTCTGTAATTGTAACCCTGCATTTCCCCTGGCTAATGCACCTATCCTACAAATCCCTGAACACTATGGGTAATTTCATGGCCAATCCACCTAATTTGCACACCTTTGGACTGTGGGAGGAAACTGGAGCACCCAATAGAAACCCATGCAGACACTGGGAGAACATGCAAACTCCAAATAGACAGTTGCCCGAGGCTAGAATCAAACCCGGGTCCCTGGTGCTGTGAGGCAGCAGTGCTGACCACTGAACCAGCATGCCACCCCATAATGTTGGCAGCATCAATACTTTGTAAAGTTGTAACAATACTTCACTCAACTTTCCTTGAAATAAACAGCAATACTTTGTTTGCTTTCCTAATTATTTGCTGTAATTGCATGCCAGTTTTTTTGATTCAATATGTGTAGTGCCTCTTTATTTAAATCATATTTTGATTTTATATTCTTCTTACCTTATTTTTTACCATTTTATAGTCCATTTGCTGATTTTTTTTTCCCATTCACTTTACCTATCTATATCCCTTTTGCAGATTCTTTGTGTCCTCCTCATAACTTGCTTTTTCACCTATCTTTGTATTTAAGGAAGCTTAGTATAATATGCTTGGTTCCTTCATCTAGGCTCTAGCACTGATCCCTGTTTAACTCATGAGTTAACTTGTCACTCTGCAAATGACCCAATTATCCTGACTCTCTACTGAATTTGTCAGACACAATTTCCATGTCTTAAAACCATGTTGAATTTGAGTGTAATAATGTTCTAAATACTCTTAACTAATGGAGTCCAGAACTTTCTTGATAACAGATGCTAGGCAAACTGACCTATTAAATTTCAAAAAATGAAAAATGCCGAAGAACCCTGAAATGTTAACTTTATTTCCTTCCCAACAAATGCTGCAACCCCTGCTGAGTTTCTCTTGAATTTTCTGATTTTGATTCAGATTTCCATCTTGTGCTGTATTTTGATTTTGTTGCAATTTCCTGATGTTTGTTTTCATCTTTTCTTAATATGCATGTTATATTTGTGATTTGTAATCCACTGGGAAATTTCAAAGTCCTTGGAGATTTGGTAGAACATAACCAATTTATTTATTTTCCATGTAGTCACTTCTTTTAAAACTTTCGGGTACAGATCATCCAGTCAAGGGAAATTGTGAACCTTCAGTCCCATTAAATTTCTGAATACATTTTCAATAATCATTGTGATTATTACCCCCTCCATTTTGCCCTGATTTTCTAGTATTTTGGAATGCTTTTGCTGTATCTTATCAGAGATTAGGATGTAGATTTGTCTCAAATACAAAGAACTTCCCTGCATATTTACTCTGGGAAGTGTTACAGTTTGCTATCTGATCTAACTTGATATTAGCCAGAATAAGTGAGTTAGGCATCACAAATGGCAACTCCTACTCCTGACTAGATCCAAGTACCTCTTGACTGCCTCCAGTTCTGACCTAACTCCATATCCTCCAACCTTAATCATTAGTCTATTGTCTGGCACTTGATTGAGGGTCTTTTGGAAATCTAGATATATTGCATCTCCTGCATTATCCTCTCATAGTTTCTGTTACATCAGCAAAAGATTCAATGAGGTTGCTCAAACAAGACTTCCCTTTTGAAATCCAAAATGATTATTAATTTGTTTTTGGTTTTGAAATATTCTACTTTTTTCTTTAGAAATGGTTTGATCATGTTCCCTGCCACTGATGTTAAGCTGACTGCTCTGTTGTTCCCTGGACACACTCTATTGTTGACTATAAATATATCAATAATTTTACTGTTCTACCAGTGACCTGGCACAACCACCAAGCTATTAAATATGTAAAATGTTACCTCTGCTATCTCTTTCCTAGATTCTTTCAAAACATTCAGCTGTAGATTTGGATCAAAAGTTTTATCTTTGAACTTGGACTGCTTGTTTAATATTTCTACATATGTTTGATTTTAAACATGTTATATAATTTCTAATATCATCTTCTGGTGTAATATCTACTCTTGTATTGCTCCTTGATAAATTTTGAAGCAATGTAATGATTTAATATCTCTAACATTTCACTGTCATTTGATATGATTTAATTCTATACAGCCTTTACAGTCATTTTCACATCATGATGTTTTATTTAATATGTGTGCCTGTGGAATAGTTTACTGTTTTTCTTTTTGTTTGTACTTGGAAGTGCTACTCAAAAAATCAGAAAGGGAAAGTAAGACTGCAGTTTGAAAATAAAGTCAAAATAAATGTAAGTGCAAATCCCTGTTTTGTATAATACAGAGAATGGGAAGGCAAACTATTGCTGCTTCAGGAGATCATGGATGAATGTTTAAAAGTTCAAGCAACCTGGCTGTACCTAGAACCTATTTTTAGCTCCCCTGATATCATGGCCCAGATGCCTGAAGAGGGAAGACGGTTTACAGCTGTAGATAAGACTTGGAAAGAACTTATGAAGCTAGTTATAATGGTAAGTTAAATTTGATTATAATAATAATAATAATACCTAGGTAACTTGTATCTAATTGCAATCAAAGTCTGCATCTATTGACCTGCATTCTATGATCATTTTAAGTTACATGTAAACACAACATCATTCGTATCTTACAAAATCTCCTTCACCAATGCAAACAATCTTATTGAGCTATTTGAAACTGCAAGAGTTTGGACTTTGAGATTTGTTACAATTATTTAATGACAAATAATCTAATATTTCCAATATGTTCTTAGATTTCAATGCCACATATTCTTACCCTGATGAAGGGATTTTGCCTGAAATGTTGATTTTCCTGCTCCTCGGATGCTGCCTGACCTGCTGTGCTTTTCCAGCACCACTCTAATCTTGTCACATTCTTCCCCCTCTAATCTTCTTTATACTCTTATTAGGAAACCTCTTTAGGGGCATAGGCTACTTTGGCTCCATATCGAAGCAGCTATAATTAACATTTAACCTTCTTAATAACTGTTACTGAATTTCAGGATTATTTTATTTGACCGCTAATCTACTCTTACCTGACATCCACATGCATTGGGTTGATGGATAACAACCAGAAGAAGAAATGCCTTATTTTTCTCATGTACGTACTTAGTCATAGAGATATACAGCACAGAAACATGTAATTCAGTTCAACTCATCCATGCCAACCAGATGTTCTATACAAATTGAATCCCATTTGCCATCATTTGGCTCAGGTCCCTCGAAATCCTTCCTATTCATATACCCATCCAGATGCCTTTTAAATGTTGTAAATATACCAGCTTCCACCACTTCTTCTGGCGGCTCATTCCATACAAGCACCATCCTGTGTAAAAAAGTTGTTCCTTATGTCCCTTTCACATCTTTCCCATCTCACCTTAAACCTATGTCCTTTAGTTTTGGACTCCCTCATCCCAGGGAAAAGACCTTGCATACTTACCCTATCCATGCCCCTCATGATTTTATAAACCTCTATAAGGTCACCCCTCATTCTCTGATGCTCCAGGAAAAATAACCCCAGCCTATTTAGTCTCTCCCTATAGCTTAAACCCTCCAACCCTGGCAACAGTTCTGTAAATCTTTTCTGAACCCTTTCAAGTTTCACAACATCCTTCTTATAGGGAGGAGACCAGAATTTCACACAATACTCCAAAAATGGCCAACTGAAGCCTGCTGTAGCATTCCTACTATGGTTCTTACTGAGATGACCAATACAACAAAGATTGGATATTATGTACTGACTCAGTTTGTCACAGTGAAAATTCTCTGAAAAGTTGGGTGGGCAATTATATTTTTATTGTTTTGTTTTTGTCAGTGAATGCCAGCTATCATGGTTGCAACCACATTAGCCATATCCTGACACAGTCTGCTGATCCCACCATCTCTGTGTCACAAAGGAGAAACAGAGAATGGCTGTTTGGAGACAAAGGTCACCCCCTCCACACTTGGCGCATTACTTACCTCTACTACCTGACTATGCTGCTACCAACAACACAGTGAAGCAGGCATTGTTTGTGCTGAAGCAGCAGTTACAGTGCTTATAGTGGGGAGCTCTGCTTTACTTTCTGGAGCGCGCATTAAGTTTGTGGTAGTCTGCCAAGTACTCCATAACATTGTTATAATGGGACACCAAGGATATGTAGGCCATTTCTCGAGGAGAAGACAGTATGGAGGAGCTTCCTTCTCTTTGAACTGGCTCTTCAAGAGTGTCTTCTCCTAGATATTGTTCCTTCACCATCATGGTTACCTAGTCTCCAAATTCCCATTCATCTGGAACACCCTATCACAATGTCCCCTGTTAAGATCCTGCAATAAAAGACATTCCCAAAAATCATTTCACAATGTGAAATGTGAAAACCAGCATCTCACCGCCAATTTTAATTCCCCTTCCCACTCCCTTTCTGAAATGACCATCCTTGGCCTCCTTCACAACGAACCAAAATGCAAATTCCCCTCCCTTCCACTCCTCCCAGCCACTTACCGGATTCATTCCTCCCATTGATCAACCAGGTTGTACCCTCTGCCTGTCTTCACTTATGCCCACTTCACCACCCAGACCCTGCCACCTCTTTTATCTGCTGCTCCCTTTACACCCACTCCCATTCCTGAAGAAGAGTTACACCCAAAACTTCGACTTCTCCGCCTCCTGATGTTGCCTGGCTTGCTGTGTTCATCCAGCCTCCTGCCTGTCTACCTAAGAGATAGAAATGGCAGATACCATCTTTGGTTATAAAGTTTTCAGATGGGATAGAGACAAAAAGATAAAACAGAGGGAGCAAAAAAAGTAAGACAGTTCTAATATTAGCTGGGATTGAATTATATTGAAGGACATGGAAGGTACTGAATTCTTCAAATTCATTTAGAATTGCTTTTTTTCACCATGTAGCAGACCCAACAAGAGAAGAGGCAGTTCTGTTTTTTTTATATAGGAAATAAATCTTGTCAGGGGAAATATGTATCAATGATAGTGGTAGTGACCTTAAAAAGGCTAAGATCGATCAAGAGGAAATTTTGAAATAAGGAACGGCCAAACTTTAAAAGCTCAAATGCTCACTCTATTAGATTGGTGGAATGGACCCTTTAGTTTTAAAAATAAACTAGAAAATGGACAATCTGCCATCAAACAAACTTGAGATAAAATGTCTGGTGGCCTATTTGACTGCCAATATACCTGGAACTACACAAAGTTGGAACTTCATATCTGGACAGAACACTCAAATGTGAACAAGCTTTTGGACCACTGCAGTATGAAGACATTAAAATTCAACAAATCTTTCCTGCATGTTTAATGGATGTCATTGTCCCAAAACCTCACAACAGTCTTGCAGACATTTTAATTGGAGAACAGAATTCAACAGAATGGGTGTGAGAAGAAACCCATTCTTTGACCAGTATAAATAAATGATTGTTGAAAATGTGTTGCTGGAGAAGCACAGCAGGTCAGGCAGCATCCAGGGAACAGGAGAATCGACGTTTCGGGCATAAGCCCTTCTTCAGGAATGAGGAAAGTTTGTCCAGCAGGCTAAGATAAAAGGTAGGGAGGAGGGACTAGGGGGAAATGAGGAAACTGGTGAAATCCGAGTTCATCCCTTGTGGTTGGAGGGTTCCTAGCCGGAAGATGAGGCGCTCTTCCTCCAACCGTCATGTTGTTGTGGTTTGGCGATGGAGGAGTCCAAAGACCTGTATATCCTTGGTGGAGTGGGAGGGGGAGTTGAAGTGTTGAGCCACAGGGTGGTTGGGTTGGTTGGTCCGGGTGTCCCAGAGGTGTTCTCTGAAACGCTCCGCAAGTAGCCGGCCTGTCTCCCCAATATAGAGGAGGCCACATCAGGTGCAAAGGATGCAATAGATGATATGTGTGGAGATACAGGTGAATCTGTGGCGGATATGGAAATTTCCTTTGGGGCCTTGGAGGGAGGTGACGGGGGAGGTGTGGGC
>NC_057716.1:5205968-5207949 GCF_004010195.1 Chiloscyllium plagiosum | reverse complement strand
CCTGACCTCTCCTACCCCCACCCCTGTCTGACCTATCACCCTCACCTTGACCTCTTTCCACCTATCACATTTCCGATGCCCCTCCCCCTAGTCCCTCCTCCCTACCTTTTATCTTAGCCTGCTGGACAAACTTTCCTCATTCCTGAAGAAGGGCTTATGCCCGAAACGTCGATTCTCCTGTTCCCTGGATGCTGCCTGACCTGCTGCGCTTCTCCAGCAACACATTTTCAGCTCTGAT
This sequence comes from Chiloscyllium plagiosum, assembly GCF_004010195.1. Classification (NCBI taxonomy): domain Eukaryota; kingdom Metazoa; phylum Chordata; class Chondrichthyes; order Orectolobiformes; family Hemiscylliidae; genus Chiloscyllium; species Chiloscyllium plagiosum. Next base: position 5,207,711 of record NC_057716.1, on the reverse strand, counting down.
CTCCAGCATCTGCAGACCTCACTTTCTCCTTAAATAAATGAGTGTGTCAATTCTCAAATTATAAAAATAATTTGCATGATCAGTTGACAGAAATTCAATTGTTTGGAACATTTCCTAACACACATTTTGCAGAGTAGCCTTAGTCAGACTGGGAGACAAGCCCATCTTCTGCCAAGACTGTGTGGGCATCCTTCCTTAGACAGTATCAGTAGCTTAGATTACTAGCAAGACAGATTGGTAGCACTGAAACTTCTTTGCCCCACCATTATGATAGGGTTGAGCTGGAAGGTTTATTTTCAGACATTTCGTCACCATTCCAGGTAACATCTTCAGGGAGCCTCCGGATGAAACACTGGTGATTTAGCCCGCTTTCTGTTTGTATGTTTGGGTTTCCTTGGGTTGGTGATGTCATTTCCCGTGATGACATCATTTCATATGGTGATGTCATTTTCTGTTCTTTTTCTCAGGGTTGGTAACTAGGATCCAAGTCAATGTGTTTGTTAAAAATCACACAATACCAGGTTATAGTCCAACAGGTTTAATTGGAAGCACACTAGCTTTCGGAGCGACGCTCCTTCATCAGGTGATTGTGGAGGGCTTGATTGAAACACAGAATTTATAGCAAAAATTTGCAGTGTGATGGAACTGAAATTATACATTGAATAATTGATTGTCTGTTAAGCCTTTCATCTGTTAGAATACAGTGATAGTTTCACTTCTTTCCTGAGTAAATCACAAAACCCTTTTTTTTAAAGTTGCATTCTCGGGTTAGCTGTTAACAATGGTGATAGCTAGACAATATGTTGAAGGTGTTAGCCCCCTGTGTTCTCTGTCTATGACCTGATGTTTAGATTGATTCTAATCTAAAAAGTGAGATAACAGAGTTTTACATAAACTCATGCAGTTTTTGAGCAAAGTGCAATGCAACTCTGCAAGTACAAATTCACCCCACAAAATATATGTGTGCATGTGACGGACACCTGGAAGTACTCAGGGATGCCCTCACAAGAACGAGATACGATGCCCAACTCGACCGCCAGTTCCGACGTGCCACAGCAAGGAACCGTAATGACCTCCTCAGGACACAGGCACGTGCTGCAACCGACAGGGTACCCTTCATTGTTCAGTATTTCCCAGGAGCTGAAAAATTACGCCATGTTCTTCGTGACCTGCAACACATTATCAATGAGGATGAGCACCTCACCAAGATCTTCCCCACAACTCCGCTATTTGCCTTGAAACAACCGCCAAACCTCAAACAGATCGTTGTTCGTAGCAAGCTGCTCGGCTCTCAGGACAACTCCATACAACCCTGTCACGGTAGACGCTGCAAGACGTGTCAGAGTGTGGACATAGATACCACCATTACGCACTGGGGCCAAAGAAGTCGCTTTGGAATTAAGAAGCCAAGATTCCACGCGAGAGTAACTGCCTTGGGCTGGGTCAAATCTGCACCAGAGGATCCACACAGAGGCCAAGAATAGACAAGTTTCAGCACAGAGGTAAGTTTCGCCAGACAGCAATCTTCATTGAGCAGTCTTCACTAGGAAGGTGGCAGACAGATCAGAAGTAGATGAGAAAGACTGAGAGAAATGTTCCCAAACACCCCCACAATAGAGAGCAGGATGCTCTCCCAACCACTTTAATAAGACCGAAACGTTCCATATTGACAACTTGTCTGACCTCTGGTATCAGTCAACCATCCCCAATTGTCACCGGTGTGTAGCGAGAACATTGAACATA
>NC_057716.1:5168375-5205685 GCF_004010195.1 Chiloscyllium plagiosum | reverse complement strand
TCACCTGATGAAGGAGTGTCGCTCCGAAAGCTAGTGTGCTTCCAATTAAACCTGTTGGACTATAAGCTGGTGTTGTGTGATTTTTAACTGTGTACACCCCAGTCCAACACTGGCATCTCCGAATCAATGTGTTTGTTGATAGAGTTCCGGTTGGAATGCCATGTTTCTAGGAATTCTCGTGTGTGTCTCTGTTTGGCTTGTCCTGGGATGGATGTGTTGTCCCAGTCGAAGTGGTGTCCTTCCTCATCAGAATGTAAGGATATAAGTGAGAGTGGGTCATGTCTTTTTGTGGCTAGTTGATGTTCATGTATCCTGGTGGCTAGTTTTCTGCCTGTTTGTTCAATGTAGTGTTTGTTACAGTTCTTGCAATGCCATTTACAAAATACCTTGTAAGAACTGTAACAAACAATACATTGGACAAACAGACAGGAAATTAGCCACCAGGATACATGAACGTCAACTAGCCACAAAAAGACATGACTCACTCTCACTAGTATCCTTACATGCGGATGAGGAAGGACACCATACATCCATCCTAGGACAAACTAAACAGAGACACACACGAGAATTCCTCGAAGCATGGCATTCCAACCGGAATTCTATCAACAAACACATTGACTTGGATCTCATTTACCACCCCCTGAAAAAAAGAACAGGAAATGGCATCACCATTTGAAATGATGTCACCACAGGAAATGATATCATCAACCCAAGGAAACCCAAACATATGAATAGAAAGCGGGCCACACCACCAGTGCTTCATCCGGAGGCTCATTGAAGATGTTATCTAGTATGATGATGAAATGTCTGAAAATGAGCCTTCCAGCTCAGTGAGCAAACCTACATCCAGAACCTCAACCTGAGCTACAAATCTTCTCAAAACTCACCAATAATATGGTTGACTCACATTTTCAATGCCAGAAGTTCTCAACTTTTAAGCAAATTTCAGTTCTGTTTCTAATAATGTTTCTTTCAAACCTTTGAAAGAAAATAACATCAGTAATTGGCTGTACAACTTTGTTGCTTTCCTTGATATCTTACAGTTTCCTCTTGTCCATCGAGTGCTAATATTTTTAACAATACTTTACAACATAAGTGGACGTTGATATCACATAAGAAGCATAATAAAAATGCCATCTGTCTGCTAGTAAGACAAATGAAAGGTTGTAGTTTTGGGAGCAAACTGAACCAATTAGCATTTCCTTTGTTACTATTTAATTAAGAAATGGTAGGATTGCCTTTTCAGTTTCTAAAAGCAGGATACATTGCCACATTTTATTTACATTCATATATGTCCTAACTTTTTAATGACTGATTCCACTGGGACCAGCTCTATTAAATAATATCTTATCTCTCCAGGATACGCATGTTCTAGCAGTGGTATCCATAGACAAAATGATTGAAAAGCTAAAAAAATCAAATGCTCTGCTGGATTTGATACTGAAGGGACTTAATAATTATTTGGAAAAGAAGCGTTTATTCTTCCCTAGATTTTTCTTCCTGTCTAATGATGAGTTGCTGGAGATCCTATCAGAGACCAAAGATCCTACTAGGTATGATATTTTGATGCATAGTCAACTTAAACTTATTTGATACTATTATGAGGTTTTAGGTTGCTATTCCTATATAAAAGATTGTATTCTAATTATGAGACTTTTTGACTGGATCATGTTCATTGGATGAGCATTTCTGAAATTAAGAACGTTGTCAATCAGCTAATTTGTGCAAATTGTGTGTTATTTTCTGGCATATTGCATATAATTTAAATAACTATTTCCAGAGAGTTGGCCTCTGACCTAATTTTCATGAAGATTGTTGACCAGATATTGCATGATATACTGGTATCAAAATGGCTCTCAGCAAGTTCGTCTGGGGTTTGGGCCTGGGTTCAGGATTGCATTGGTACTTGTTTACTAGGTTAGCCTGGGGTTTGACGTTGGGTTGAGTAAGGCTATAGATTGAATTCTGGAAACAATGGGATGAGGAAAACAGGCTGTTGTGGGGATGGTGGCATGTGGTCGCTGTGAGGATGGGAATAGCAGAAATTGTGTCTCCAGGCCAGGGGACTCACAGAGATTGTGAGGGGGGGATGATCAGTAGTCGGATAGTGGTTCAATGAAGTGGCAGTGATTGGTTACCTTAACATGCAACCAGGAATAGAAATCCTGTTTCCCTGTATCTAGATTCAGATGTTACTTGCCTTGCTTGTTTGGCAGGTGATTCCCCACTTACTGATTGCTTAGGTAATGAATCTTGGGGAGCTGGCCTTAAGCAGCATTTAGCTCCTTTATTTACATATGCAAAGAACCCAACACCTGCTTCAAGTCTTTGACTATGTCAGTATGGTGTGCAGCACTCTCTCCAATTAGTTATGTATGCATCCTGCCTGCTAGCAGATTAATAAACAGATAAACTTCAGAAAACCAGATACTGCGCAGTCACTTATGTTGGCTGCATAGGTACCAATGTTTAGAATGGCACTGGAAATGGAAATCTATCCATAAACAGTCTTTGCATGTTATTGGATTAACTGTTTCATAGATTTTTCAGAAAATATCTGCTTAATGAAGAAAATAAGCCAAGCCATAAAATAATATATTCTGGTATTGATCATGGACGTGGTCAAGTTTTTAAACTCTTACAATTTTGATCCCTTCTACAGGGTACAGCCTCATTTGAAGAAGTGCTTTGAGGGCATTGCAAAGGTTCAATTTACTGACATCTTGGAAATAACTCATATGAAAAGTAGTGAAGATGAAATAGTAGAACTTATTGACATCATTTCCACTGCAAAGGCTAGAGGTCAGGTCGAAAAGTGGCTGCTGGAACTTGAGTCAGCTATGGTGAAATCCATTCACAAGGTAGTGTGTGCCTTTTTAACTATGGCTATATGCATCAATCAATTTTGGGGCAAAAATAACTATTTCCTTACTATGGTCAGGATTGTTTTAATTTTTTTGGATGTTATATGTAACCTCACCAAGTCAGTAATGACAAAATTATGACATATAAACATCAGTTTTTAAACCCACCCAATCCAGGGTGAGCTATTAAAATTGCATTGGAATAAAACGTCTCATTTTAATCATGCAAATTTTTGACAAACCAATAAGTGGTGGGGACATAATTATAGGATGCACCTGAAGGTCCTTTAAGCATATTTGGACCCCAGTTAAATTTTAGTAATGTGCAACTATGCAGGTGCTCACCAAAACTTAATTTTCTGGTGAAACGTAGTTTGATTAGATTATTAGGGTAACATAGATATTTTCTAATCAACCTGTTCAGAGATGTTACAACACACCTTTGGAGCAGGTGAGAATTGGACACAAGCCTCCTGTTGCAGAGGTAGGGCCACTATTACTGCACCACAGAATTTAGGACAGTATAGATATTATTATTTAACCTGTTCAGATGTGCTATTACATATCTCTGGAACAGGTGACACTTGAATCCGGGCCTCCTGGGTCACTAATTCAGAGAAACATAAAACACTACCTGCGTTTAATTGGATCATAACAACCAATGTGCTATTGTGTTCTTGTATTATTTGGAAAGGTTCAATCTTCCATAGGAACAAAAATAGGTTGTTCAGCCCCTCTCGGCTGCTGCACCATTCTAGATCCTGGCTGGTCATCCACTTCAATGCCTTTTCCTGCACTATCCCCACATCCTTTGGTCTCATTAGTATCCAGAAAGTTATTAATAATCTGCCTTGAATGTACTCAATGACTGAGTTTCCACAGCATCCTAGGGTAGAGAATTCCAAAGATTCACCACCAGATCAGTGAAGAAGTACCTCTTCATCTCAGTTTAAATGGCTTACCCCTTATTTCTGAGACTCTGTCCCCAGTTCTAGAACCCCAGTCAGGAAATCATCCTATCTGCATCTACGCCTTCATGCTTTTAAAACTATTGTAAGTTTCAATATTATTTCCTCTCATTCATAGAATTATCGATAATGAGAGCAGGAGTAGGCCATTCAGCCCTTTGAGCCTGCTCTGCCAATCAGTATGATCATGACTGATCCTTCCTGAATGATCAGTGCCATATTCTTCCTTTCTCCCCATATCACTTGATGCCTTTAAATTCCAAAATTTATCTATCTCTTTCTTGAATGTATTTAGCAACTTGGTCTCTACAGCCATCTGTGGCAGAGAATTTCACAGCTTCACTATCTTTTGAGTGAAGAAACGTTTTATCCTCTCAGAATTAGCCTCTCAGCAGTGGGTGGCATGGTGGCACAGTGGTTAGCACTGCTGCCTCACAGCACCAGAGACCTGGGTTCAATTCCCGCCTCAGGCAACTGTCTGTGTGGAGTTTGCACATTCTCCCCATGTCTGCGTGGGTTTCCTCCCATAATCTAACGATGTGGAGGTTAGGTGAATTGACCAAGCTAAATTGCCCGTAGTGTTAGGTGTAGGGGAATGGGTCGGGGTGGGTTGCTCTTTGGAGGGTCGGTGTGGACTTGTTGGGCTGAAGGGCCTGTTTCCGCACTGTAAGTAATCTATATTTAAAAAAATTAAGTGGGTTGTCCTATATTGTAAGACCGTAATCCCTGGTTCTCGACTTACCAGTTAGATAAAACATTTTCCTGCATCTAATCTGTCCAGCTCTGTTAGAATTTTTTACCTTTCAACCAGATCCTCTCGCATCCTTCAAAATTCTACTGAATACAGGCCTGTTGAAGAAATCTCTCCTTCTCGCTTAATACAGCCATCCCAGTGTCTGCCTAGTGAACCAAGGCTGCACACCTTCTATATCTCCTTTCTTAGTAGAGAGATCAAAACTGCATGCACTACTCCATGTAAGGTCTCACCAAGGCCCTGTACAACTTCGGTAAGACATATCTACTTATGACCTGAAAGCTTCTTGCAATGACGGTCAATATACAATTTGCTTTCTATTTGCTTGCTGCATCCACCTGCCTACTTTTACTGACTGGTGTACAAGGACATCTAGCTCGCTTTGTACATGTAAATTTCTCAGTATATCACTGTTTACATAATGCTGTGTCTTTCTGTATCTCAGGCTGATGTGTATAACTTACCATTTTGCCACACTGTACTGTATCTGCCAAGTGTTTACCCTGTTACAGACCAGGCCAGACCCCTCAAAACATTTCAAAAAAGTAGCCCGGACCATAACTTTGCTAGTTGTTTTAAGCAGGTGTATGGTGGATATTCCAGGACTGATGCAGCTGGCCCAACCACTTAGTTTTAAATAAAACAGTATTTATTTGCAAGATTACTGAATGAAACATAAACAAAAGAGAACTGAATATAGAATACAAAAACCTATTACGAGTCAGCTATTACGAGGGGACATAGCTTTAAATTAAGGGGTGGTAGGTATAGGACAGATGTTAGGGGTAGATTCTTTACAGCGAGTCGTGAGTTCATGGAATGCCCTGCCAGTAGCAGTGGTGGACTCTCCCTCTTTATGGGCATTTAAACGGGCATTGGATAGGCAAATGGAGGATAGTGGGCTAGTGTAGGTTAGGTGGGCTTGGATCGGCGCAACATCGAGGGCCAAAGGGCCTGTACTGCGCTGTATTTTTCTATGTTCTATGTTCTATGTTCTAACAGATTATCCAAACTTAATGATGCTGTTCCAAATTCCTGCAACAATCCCCATAAACACCCCTTGACACAAAAGGTAAAATCAAACACAGGTCTAACGGGAGAGATGTCAGAGAGAGAGAGATGGCAGAGAGATTCAGCATGGAACACCTTCTTCCATGTAGGTGTTTCTTTGACCAGCAACCTCAAAACCAACTGACTGCTTGCTCTGAACAACCAGACTGCTAAAACCAAACCAAATCAAACCAAACCAAATCAAACCAAACCAGAGAAAAGTTGAGCTTGGAGAACTGGCAACTCCCCTTTCATTGCACAAGTGTTTTTTTTAAAACTTGAATGCCTTTTGCCTGAGGCGAAAATCAAATTGGCCCTAAAACGCATAATAACCAGACCTCCCGGAGTCTCTGCATTTATGACCCCACTGAAAAAAAATCAAGGACAACATAACCTTGTTAAAGGAGCAGAATCATCACAATCCACTCACTCAACTTGTCAAAATCACTCTGAAGCTACCCTGCATCCTCCTCAAAAATTGCAATTATGCTCAGTTTTGTCATTGAGCAAATGTAGAAATTTGCCTTTGCTTCCCATAATCCAGGTCATCTGTAAATAGCTGGGACTCAAGCACTGATTCTTGCGTCATCCTACTAGTCACTGCCTGCCTCCTAGAAAAAGACTCAATAATACCTGCTCTCTGTTTCCTACCTACCAACTAATTCTCAATCCATGTCAATATATTACCCTTGTCTCATTTGCTTTGATTTGGCTCACAGCCTCAGTAAAACCCCAGAAGATTTGTTGAGCATGGTTTGCCTTTCGTATGCCCAGGATGGCTTTTTCCAGTCTTGCTCATACTTCCAAGTATTCTGTTATCACGTCTTTCACAATGGACTCTAGCATTTTCCACACTAAGGATGTTAATCTAACTGCTCTGTAATTCTGTTTTTCTCCCCTTCCTTTTTAAATAATAAACTTACACTTGCCACCATCCAATCTGTAGAATCTGCTCCAGAGTTTATTGAGTTTTGAAAGATGACCACCAATGCATCCAATAAACGTTACTTCCTTTAGTATTCTGGGATGTAGATCATCAGGTCCTGGTGATTTGTCAGCATTTAATCTCATTAATTTCCCTAACTAATTTCTTACTGACACTGATTTCCTTTATGTTCACTAAAGACTAGACTTTTAGTTTTCTAACATTTCTGGGAGGTTATTAATTCTGTTTCTTGTGAAGATAGAACCAAAGTATATATTCACTTGTTCCATTTCTTTGTTACCCAATATCATTTTCCTGGCTTCTGATTGTAAAGGGTCTACATTTGTTTTTTCAAATCTTCATATGTTTATACAAGATTTTATGAACAATTTTTCTCTGTAATTGTACTTTGTTTTTTCCCTCTTGATCAAACCATTTCCCCTCTTGATCAACCTTTTATCCCATTTTGCTGAATTTGAAAAAGCTTCTAATCCTTGGACATGCTGTTTTTCTCTGGGAATTTTAAATGCCTCCTCTTTGGATTTAATGCTAATCTTAGTTTCTTTTGCAAGCTGTGGTTAAGCCACTTCTCTCCAATTTTGCACCAGTTTTGAATACATTTTATTTGTAATTCTACAAAGGTTCTTCAAGTATTAACTATTGCCCAGCTACCCAGGAAACCTTTTAGTAAGGTTCCCTGATCCATCCTTACCAAAGTGTGTTCCATGCCCTGATTGTTTCTTTTATTTACATTGACGACTGTAGTTCACTTTCTATCTTAACAAAAAGTTTTATCATCTTATGCATATTATGGCCACTGTTCCTCAAGGGACCCCTCACAATGACATACTTAATTGATCCCTTTTCAATGCACAGAACCAAGTTTAGAATAGCATGTTCTCTGGTTGGTTCCTCAAAACCAAAAAGACCACCCTGTTTACAGTTAAACCATTATTACATGTATTTGTGATTTACTGCTTAATGCCTTCCCTTACATCTTTACTATGGTTTGGGGGCTTATAGACAAACTCCAACAAAGTTTTCTGTTTTTTGGTGTTTCTTATCTTCACTATTATATCCTTCTGTAATATTGAAATGATTTAATCCTTTACTGACAATGCTACCCCACTTCCTCTCCCTTTTGTTTATCTTTTCTAAATAATGAATACCCCTGGGTGTTCAGTTCCCATCCTTGTTCCTCCTGAAGCCTTATTTCTCTAATTGTAACTATATCATAACCATTTATATCTATTTGTGCTGCTAACGCATACAGCTTATTGTGACTGCTCTTTGCACTGAGACTGAAAGCCTTTAGATTTGTCCTTTTAATCCTGTCAGCCATTTTTTTGATTTATTTTGCACTACAGCTCCATTTATTTTTCTGCAATATTATTTTTGCCTTCCACTTTTGTTTCTTACCTTTCTGACTTCGCTTCTGTCCTTATTTCTATCCCCTGTCTCTCCCTGCTCAGTTTGCCATCTGGGTTAAGCTCACCCTTACAGCACGAGCTAAACTTGACAGAATACAGATTCAGTCTCCTCAATTTCTCTTTATAAGACAATCCCACCTTCTCAGGAATTAGTCTTGTGAAACTTTGCTGAATTCCCTCAGTGGAAAGTATATTTTTCCTTAGGTAAGAGGACAAAAACTATAGACAATAGCTTATCTCATAAAGCTTTTCAAAACACTGCTGTAGGATAGTGCTCAGTGGTGAGGATTCTCCTTTAGAACAATTTCTGTCCACAATGATTTAACACAATGGAAGTGAGACTAATTTCTTAAATTTCCTGGTTTATTCCCTTTCCCTTTCTGAAATAGATCATTCAACTCATGATAAAGTATGATTATGTTAGAATGTTGTATTTGTAATGTAAGTTAATTAATAATTATTATTACCTTTGTCATTTAATGGATTAATTAACTGTTATATTGATTTAAGTTCTTTCACTTTACCTGGACCAGCAGAGTAACAAAACCTGCAATTAAAATTACAATAACAAAAAGACTTAAACTGCACAAAAGCTGTTTTACAAATTTTATTTTGTAACTTAATGCATAGGTTATTGGCCAAGCGATTGAAGCTTATCCAAATACTCCGCGTATAGATTGGGTGAGAAACTGGCCTGGTCAGACAGTGTTATGTGTTTCTCAGATGTTCTGGACACAAAAAGTTCAAGAATCAATTAAAGCTGGTCAAGAGGTAAGCAAAATTAGGAGAATGGGTAGAAAAATAATCTCCTTTTAAAATTAAAATAGTTTACTGTAAATTCTTATGTTTTTAAACTGTTATACTCTAGCTGAAATAATTAGTCAAATCATTGTAATTTTGAAGCGATGGTTTTTAAATTTCATTGGTTCAAATTCTTTTAACAAAGTCAAGTAAGGCTGCAGAACATTGTTGAAATCTCTACGGAAAGCTGATAGAGGAGGGGAGGGAAATATATCCTTGGTGGTGGGGTCCGTGCAGAACATTGTGTTTGATCTACTCTGTTCAATTAATGTAATGCTTCTATGAGCAAAGAAACTTTAATTATAATGAAGAATGCAATGCTGTTTCCCAATATTACAACTGTGCCATCATGTGATGCGTTATAAGCAGGTTGACAAAGTAATTTCAATGATTTAAATTATCAAGATAAAGTTTTCTCTGAAAGTGGTAGAGTAAAACTAAATTATAATGGACTTAAACTTGCAAACAGCATCTCTTAATTCAATGGCATTTAAAACCTTTTGCGTGCAATGTTGAGTTTAATCATTTCAAGTCATAACTCTGGCCCCTATTTTTTGTGAGCAGATATTTGTGGTGACTCTGCTTTTCCAATTTGCACCTGCTCTGGACACATTTTTAAATTTTATTTACTTATCATTACTACCAAGTTTGGCCTTACACTAGCATCCTTTTCAACCACTCTTGCCTTCCACCTGACGACAGACCTAGTTCTTGCCTCCACTTCCGTTTTTTTCTGACTAGCTTAAAAGTGGCTACATCTGTGAGCACTTGCAGTTCTGACAAAGGGTCCACAATTGCTGCTAGATCCACTGAATATTTTCAGCATTTTCTGTTTTACTTTCAGATCTTCAAAATCCTCAGAAGTTTGAACTTATAATTAATTTGTTTTCTCCATTATATATTGATAATGACAGAAAACTAGTGTGTACATAGTAAATTGAGTTTAATCCTGATAATTTGGAATTGAATTGCCTGCTCAATTTCCCTCTTAGATCCTTGAGCAGTTTCTGGACACAAATAACAAGCAAATTGATGACATTGTTACTTTGGTACGTGGAAAACTGTCCAAGCAAAATCGTGTGACCCTTGGGGCATTGGTTGTGCTGGATGTTCATGCCAGAGATGTTTTGGCAGTTCTGGTAAAGAAAAAAATCAGTGATGAAAATGACTTTGAATGGTTGAGCCAGCTGAGATACTACTGGGAGGTGAGTGAATACTTAGAATTTTCTGAGGCCTGTAAGAGTATTTCAATCAAATTAATTCATAATAAGAACTATTGAACAAATTCTTGGTTGTCAGTTCAAATAACACATCAAACCAGAACTATTTGGTATTCTCATATTTGTTTATGATAATTAATGATGATGCTTTGAAACCCAATACTTCGCTTACATGATGAAATTACACCTGGCAAATGATTTTTAAAAATCAATAATCCTAACTTATTTCTACTTCTAACCTTCCTGTTCCCCAGGAAATGGGTTTGGAGACATTTCATGTGCAATATCAGCTGGCATGACACTTCAGGGCCTCTTGCCACTATGGTAAGGAATCCTGATAAGCTTGTGGGGGCTGGGGTGATCCTGCCAGTTTTGGCATCCTCTGCTCGAAGGAGCCTTTTCCCTGACTCCAACCACTGCAGTTTTCCCTGTTCCAATTGGCTACCCACCCATTGTATCCCAATCATAGCCCTCCCTTGCACACCTCCTCTCTTTCACAGGAATGGATTTCTACGTAAAGTGTGAGCAATTGTGTTTGGGAAACCAGGATGTCTTGGTTTCCTTGCCCTTTATCCAAATAAATTCCCCACTCATATTAACTGCCTATCAGGTGAGGGTTGCTTCTAAAGAGGTCTCAAGCCAGGAATATTTAGTTTTCTGCTGGGAGAGTGATAGTGTGGCAGGGATTTGCATTAGAAGACATGGATGGAAACTGACCAAATTCCAAAAGTTAATCGGAACTTTGGGCATGTCTGATCCAGTTGCAGTGGGGGTGAATAATATTCTTTGGATGAATGTTTTCTGAGCTTGGAGATGTCTGTGATCCTAGATTTGAAGTCAACGGTGCTGTTCTAGTTTGGATAGGAAGAGAGGGAACAAGAAGAAACCACAAAGGAAGAAGCAGCAAACCTAGCTCGCAGACAATTCTGGAAAGATGTTTACCTCATCAATACATCAATACATTAACTGCTTGGATTACCGAACCCTGGGAAATCTAAAAAGAGAAAAGAGACAAAGGATAGCACACACAAGGAAATGAATATTATATTTTTGATTGATGATGCTGATAGGCAGCAGACAGATGAGAAATAGAAGAGAAACAAAGTTTGATCCTTGAGAGTTAAAAGAAGTGGAAGTTTGGGAGAAGAGTAGCCATCACAATTGGTACTCTGAATGCAGTTTTTCTTATCTCTTTCTGTACCTAACGGCCATACATCTGTATCCATAGCTGTCTTTTACTGAAACAGGTCACTAGCCTGTCATCAAACTTAAAGAACAATCATGTAGTATCAAATGTTGCCATTGTTTGTAATTTGGCATTCAAAAAGCAAATCTCTCTCGTACTCTCACTATCTGTCTGTAAACCAATTGTGTCTTCATTTTTCCCACATTTTGAAACAGTGGTACTATATTTCTGTGTTTGCTTAGTTTGTGGAGTCTGGCATTGTAAAGATCACAACAACATCGAGGTAGGGTTTACTTCACTCACTCTTTGATCCAGTCTGTTGGAGATGGGATTGTTTTGCAAATTAGGCGCATTCACAAACATACAAGGAGAAATATGAGTACAAGAGGATAAATAGATAATTTAATTATCAACAATTTAAATAGAAAACAACTAAGGAGTACCAGTTTATGCAGTCTTTGCTCTTAGGATAAAGTCCAAATATCCAAATATGGAATCACCAGTTTGATTCTTTTGTCAGGGCACTTGATTAGCTCGCTGGCAGGTCAGAAAGAATTGAAAGTTATCTTTGAAGGTTATCTGAGGTGTAGTGCTGTATTGCAATTTCTGCTTCATTGCTTTGAAACTGAGTTAGTTATTTACAGACAGCACAAATATAGTTTTTTGGTTGCTTTTTACAGACCAGAGGCTTTCCTTTCTAGGTGGAATAAGGGGCTTTGATATTGTCAGTCGGTTTTCTACGAAAGAGCATTGACTCGTTAACTGGCTGCTATTTCAAAATTGGATAGTTAAAAGTAGTTGAGGTCAGCATTGTAGGATTCATGGGACTAAACAGTTACCATTGAAACAAAAAGTTGCATTGCATTATATTAAAAAAATGATGCTGCTATACAGGACATTGGTTAGGCCATTTTTGGAATAGTTTGTGCAATTCTGGTCTCCCTCCTATAGAAAAGATGTTGCGAAACTTGAAAGGGTTCAGAAAAGATTTACAAGGACGTTGCCAAGGTTGGCGAGTTTGAGCTCTAGGGAGTGGCTGAATAGGCTGGGGCTGTTTCCCTGCAGTGTTGGAGGCTGAGGAGTGACCTTACAGAGGTTTATGAAATCATGAGGGGCATGGATAGGATAAATAGACAAAGTCTTTTCCCTGGGGCTGGGGGAGTCCAGAACTAGAGAGCATAGGTTAAGAGTGAAAGGGGAAAGATTTAAAAGGGACCCAAGGGGCAACGTTTTCATGCAAAGGGTGGTGCCCGTATGAAGTGAGCCAGAGGAAGTGGTGGAGGCGAGGACAATTACAAGATTTAAAAGGCACCTGGATGGGTATATGAATAAGAAAGGTATAGAAGGATATGGGACAAGTGCTGGCAAATGGGACTAGATCAGTTTGGGATATCTAGTCAGCATGGACCAGTTGGACTGAAGGGTCTGTTTCTGTGCTGTACTTTTCTATGACTCTATGATCTCTGGCCTATCTCAGAAAACCATTAACACATCTTACAGCATATGGGTAACTTACATTTCTTTGTGTTTTCTTGGGATCATCTGTCTCTATGGCATCTTAGAACACAATAGTTGGAATTCCAGTCCTAAAGTGATATGGTGTGTTGATTGCTAGATGACTTTAACTTCAAACAAAGCTTTTGGAAGTCTACTGTTAAGTCTAGTCATACAAGTATAGCAGCCAACTTTGTTGGGCTGTTTAATGTATTTTTATAGCAGTCACTAAATTGATATGGCAATGTGTTACATTTGTTTTCTTTAATCCATTTGTCACTGTCCTCATCATTCCAAAATGAACCCTTCAGCTATATTCATGTTCTTTACTACCAAGCAATTAGTTGATATATATGCACCTGCTGTAGTGAGTTCCTGTTTCCCAGTAACAGTTCATTCTCAATCCCATTTGACTTCCCTGTCCAGATTGGCAATCAACCAACGTCCATCTGAGCTATCACCTGATGAAGGAGCGTCATTCCGAAAGCTAGTGTGCTTCCAATTAAACCTGTTGGACTATAACCTGGTGTTGTGTGATTTTTAACTTTAGGTCTGATAATATGAGGTTGGAATTTGATCTTACATATTTAGTCTATTTCACTGTTCAAATGAGAGCAATCTGTGATTTCTGGTGGGTATATTGTCAGAGTAAATAGTTGGACCAAAACCTTTTCCTCATGTTCTTCTGGTAGTGTAACAAAAACATCAAATTTCTCGTCTCAACATCTGTGGGTTCATAATGAAAGATGATAATCCACAGATGTTTTATTGTTCATTAAAAAAAAACTAAATGATCAAAAATTATAACAATTCAAAATCGAATAAAAAGAGCTGGTAATTGATATTGCCCATCTTTACCTGCCCTTGCGAAGGTATTGGTGAGCTGTCTAATTGAATCACTGCAGTTCCTGTTGTGTAGGTAGACCCACAATGCTATTGAGCAGTGAGTTCCAGGATTTGATTTAATGCCTGTGAATGAATGGAGCTGAAGTTTGAAGTCCGGATGGTGTGTGCCTTGGAGGGAACTTGCAGTGTCTACTGTCATTGTACTTCTAGATGGTAAGGATTGGGCATTGGAAAGAGTTTTCACAATGTGTCTTATGTATGGTACATATAGTTGCCACTGTGTCAGTGATGGAAGAAGTGAATGTTTAGGTTGATGCATGGGAGGGCTGACAAAGTAAGCTGTATATCCTCGATTGTGTCAAGCTTCTGGACTATTCTCGGAGCTGCACTCATTGAGGCAAGTGGAAGAAGGTATTCCATCAACCTACTTATGTTGTGTTAGATGTTGAACAGTCTTTGAGGGGTGGCATTAACTCATGTTAGAATTCCCAGGATCTAATGTTGTAGCTACAGTATTTATATGGCTGGATCAGTCAAGCTTTTTGTCAATGGTAACATTCAAGGTGTTGGTAGTGGGGCATTCAGTAATGAGAATATTGAAGCCAGTTAGTTAAACTTCCTCCTATTAGAGATGGTTCTTGTGTCGAATGAATGTCACTTTTTGCAGCTCCTTGTACTCTTCACTTTATAGGAAAATGAACTTCAGACAAAAATGATCAATGCAGGTTTACCCTATGGCTATGAATATCTTGGAAATACTGACCGACTTGTTATCACTCCACTTACAGACAGATGTTACAGGTGGGTTTTTGTCATTTAATTTCTGACTAAACAAAATAGGATGCAGTACATAATATAGTTCTAAGTTATCAATAAGTAAGAACTTAGGAATTAGGAGAAACCTTTATTAATCAATGAACTGTCAAGCAAAGTCAATAAAGTATAATACACTACCTGAATCCAGTAATTCCAAAGATATATATTGGCCAAGGAGTGGCAGATGAAGTTTAATTTGAATAAATGCATAGTAAGATGAACAAGGGCAGGAATTACATAGTTAATGGTAGGGCCCTGGGGCATATTGTTGAACAAAGATACCTATGAGTTCAGGTACATAGTTCTTTGAAAGTTGCGTCACATGTAGACAGGGTGATAAAGAAGGCGTTTGGCACACGTGCCTTCATTGCTCAGACAGTTGAGTATTAGGGTTAGGATGCCATGTTGAGGTTGTACAGGACATTGGTGAGGCCACTTTTGAAGTAATGTGTACAATCCTTGCTATAGGAAGGATTTTATTGGAGAGGGTGCAGAAAAGATTTACAAGCATGTTAATGAGACTGGAGGGCCTGTGTTATAAGAACAGTTTGGATAGACCAGGACTTTTTTCATTGGAGTGTAGGAGGTTGAGAAGTGCCCTGAGAGAGGTTTATAAAATCATGATGGGCATGGATAAGGTGAATGGCAAAAGTCTTTTCCCGACGGTAGGGGAGTTTGAAACAAGAGGATACAATTTTAACGTG
The DNA here is from genome assembly GCF_004010195.1 of Chiloscyllium plagiosum. Classification (NCBI taxonomy): domain Eukaryota; kingdom Metazoa; phylum Chordata; class Chondrichthyes; order Orectolobiformes; family Hemiscylliidae; genus Chiloscyllium; species Chiloscyllium plagiosum. The sequence continues at coordinate 5,190,627 of NC_057716.1, read as the reverse complement.
AGATGAGAAAGATTTAAAAGAGCCTGAAGGGTCTACGTTTTCACACACAAGATGGTTTTTATATGGAATGAACTGCCAGAGTAAGTGGTAGATGCAAGTAATGTTTAGAGGGATATGGACCAAATGCAGGTAAATGGGACTAGTTTTAGTTTGGAAAACTTGGTCGTCATGGGCATGTTATTTATTGATTCATTTCGTGTCATGTGCATTTTGTTACAAAATAAAATGAAAAATGTTGTATATTCTTTGGCACCATATAAAAACAGAAAGATAAACCAAAATGTAGAATATGAAGGCAGAAAATTAAAAGAAAAGAAGTATTCAACAGTACAATCCTTAAGAGTTGGACTGAAGAGTCTGTTTCTGTGCTGTATGACTCTTTGACTCTGGAATGGAGATCATAGCATCTTCTCTTCCTCCCCTTAGACACGGCCATTTGGTTGAAGCACGTGCAATGTGTTTGCTGCAAAAGCTGCTGTCACATCCTGCATGTGTGACATTGCTATACAAAAAATATTTCCCCCTTATAGGTTCTGTGTTGGCAGAAATATCATCTGCCTGGTGTTGTGTCTGTGCTAAAAGGCAATGCAAGACAGTAGTAATGTGAAGTTGTAAGTACTGTATGACATGGTAATGCATTAAAGGGCAAGGCAGAAACATTAAAATAAATGCAAAGTGAGTGAACACTAAGAAAAAAAGCTAAGAGCCCAGAATTCATTCTAATTCTGAAGGTAGATTCCCATCACTGCATGTGGAGCTCCCTGGCTGTAGAATTGTGAGCTCCAAAGTTCAGTATCAAAGTGCTAAATTGTTTTCTAAGTGAGTCCGAGATTCCATGAGGCTTGTGGTGAGGCTGGTTCTTTGCCGATGCCCAGCTCCATGGACAGACTCTATGTCAGAGGGTGCAGGCAGGCGGTGTCCATGGAGTGTGCCCTGAGATATTAGGGAATGATGACTAAGATGGTTGCCCAGACGAGATGCCTTGAAGTGCAGCTACCAGTTAATTGCTCTGACTTTTGAGTCAAGAATTGACACCATCTAGTTTCTCACTGATACCTTGGAGAATAGAAACCTTAATACCAATGAAGAAAGATTGGGTTAAAGTGGGGTGTTAATGCATGCAAATAGGAGCCTCACCACTCAATGAGATTTTCATCTAGCTGTTAACACTCAAGGAGAAACTTGAACCTTTTGTGATGTCAAAAATCTCATTTTTTTCATCCTTGTATTTTGGTAACTTTCTCATCATTGTTCAGACGCTGGGAAGTTTCTCCTACCTGCTTTTGTGTAGTCAGTAAATTTAGTACCGATAATGTCAGTCCATTCACCCCAGTAGTTGATTGAAATTTTTAATAGTTGAGGCTCCAACACTCCTGCATGTCATACTCTACTAGTTTCAGTTTACTGATCTGAAACTGACCATTTAACTCTATCCTCTATTTCCTGTAAACTAAACAATCCTAGCCTCAGTTTTCGAAACACTACCTCCTTAAATAATTCTATAAGGTTCAGCAAGCACAATTATCCAAATTGAAATCTGTATTTCCTCTTTATCTGGATATATGATGTTACTACTCTTAGTTGAAGATTCTGTGTAAGTTTCCCTCCTACAGACTTTTCAGGAACTTGCCTTTAACTATTTATGTTAGCTTTTATTTAATAAATGGTTTTACATTGGTATCTGGCAGAATTTTGGATGAGGTGGAATTGGAATGATTGTTCCAACAGAGCATTTTAACTGCTACAGTTTGCCCATGGGTTGTCTTTAAGCAAGTATTCTGGCTGGGTGTATGTAGAGGTAGAATCAGAGATGCACTGTCATAGCTGCAAAGTGAAAAGTGAAAGGAGACTGAGAGAAAACAAAATTTCTATCATCTGTCAAGTTGGCAAAAATAAGATGTTACTCTGTCATAACATCTTTACTTCCATAGTCTGTGACTTTTATGTTAGAAACTTGTATTTGTCTCTGAAAAGTTTAAGGCTACAAAACTCTATACAAAACTGTACACTGGGCAGCACGGTGGCACAGTGGTTAGCACTGCTGCCTCACAGTGCCAGAGACCCGGGTTCAATTCCTGCCTCAGGCATCTGTCTGTATGGAGTTTGCACAATCTCCCTGTGTCTTCATGGATTTCTTCCAGGTGCTCTGGTTTCCTCCCACAGTCCAAAAATGTGCAGGTTAGGTGAATTGTCCATGCTAACTTGCCCATAGTGTTAGGTGAAGGGGTAAATGTAAGGGAATGGGTCGGGGTGGGTTGCTCTTTGGAGGGTCGGTGTGGACTTGTTGGGCTGAAGGGCCTGTTTCCACACTGTGTAATCTAATCAAATACAGGAGTTTTACTTTTGAGTATAACTAAATTGGAATTGTTGTTATTGATATTTCTATTTACGTGTTTTGATGAGCTATGATATATATTCTTTTGGTTTTGAAAAAATGTCCAGAACATTATTTGGTGCTTTAAATCTCCACCTTGGAGGAGCACCTGAAGGACCTGCTGGCACTGGCAAGACTGAAACGACTAAAGACTTGGCAAAGGCTGTAGCCAAACAATGTGTGGTATTTAACTGCTCTGATGGACTGGACTACATTGCTTTGGGAAAATTCTTTAAGGTGTGTATGATATCAGAATAAAAATTCCTTGTAAATTAATTTTCATGTAGTAAATATTGATGAGTTTTTAATTGCAAACTTGCTTCTGATTTCAGGGATTGCTCTCCTGTGGTGCTTGGGCATGTTTTGATGAATTCAACAGAATTGATCTGGAAGTACTTTCTGTTGTTGCTCAGCAAATTCTAACTATCCAGAGAGGTTTGATAATTTAAGATTTTTCATGTATAAAGTATCAATAAACTTAGTCCATTCTCCTTTTTTACATGGTAAAAATGATGCAGTATAAGTTAGGGTACTGTCAGTTTTTGTTAATGGATAGGTGTTTTGTCACTTCAATATTTTGAACACTATTTTGTTGAATCCATTTTAAGTTACTATTTAATAGGAGGGTCATTATTATGATCCACAAACTTTTGATCTTCAATTTGCTTGCATCTTTCACAATAATTTTTTTTCCAGTTGCTAAATTAGAAACAGATCTGTTACATTTATTCTCAGCTTGAAGAATGAAACAGTGCATCTCTGATTGCAAGCTTTAAATTTCAATTTGCAATCCATAATTAACCTCAATTTAACTTGCTATGACATTTAAACATGAATAGCTGCAAATGCTATTAACCTCTGTTATTTTGACAGCAGCGTTTGTGAAGTAAATTAATGTGATTTTTTAAAAAATAAGGATTGTCAGGCAGTCTCATATTCATCAGTGACATTTTATGATATTGTTGACATTTTTATTCTCTTTCTGTGCTACAGGTATTGCAGCTGGGTCAGTTACATTGATGTTTGAAGGAACTGAACTGAGACTTAACCCAACCTGTGCTGTTTTTATTACTATGAATCCAGGTTATGCTGGTCGGTCTGAGTTGCCAGACAATTTAAAGGTATTTTTACATATTCCTTATCATGATTTGGGCTAATTAACACTGTTGTCAATTAATGCTTGTTATATGATAAATTGCTATCCTTCCATGGTCTTTCATGGTCATCCATGATGCTCAAAAATGTTCTAGATGTAATTCAGATGTATAATTTAAATATTGATATAGCTGCCAGAAAATTTTCACAAGTTTGATAATGCTTCCAAATTACATTTGGGGTTTCAACAAAATACTTCTGATTTTTGACAAGGATACAAAATTTGGTTGATAAATTTTGAATGAAGTTTTTACACTCAGTTTTAACCCTCTGTGCCTGCTGGATTTTAACATAGTTAGAGTCAAAAAAACTGCAGATGCTGGAATCCAAAGTAGACAAGCAGGAGGCTGGAAGAACATAGCAAGCCAGGCAGCATCAGGAGATGGCAAAGTTGACGTTTCGGGTATAACCTTTCTTCAGGAATGGAGGTGGGGCTCAGGAGATGGAAAAGTTGACGTTTCAGGAATGGAGTTGGGGAGCTACAGATAAAGAGAGGAGGGAGGGTTTTGGATGTGGAGAGGGGCTGAGTGATGAGGTAATGATAGGTGAACACAGATGGTGGATGCAACCTGGTTGGTCGATAGGAGGTTTGAATCCGGTTGGTAGCTGGAAGGAAGGATCAGTAGGTGGAATGGAAGGGAGGAGGTGGGGCTGAAAAGAGAGTCGTGGGATAGGTGGGAAGGTTATTTGAAATTGGAGAACTCAATGTTGAGTCCTCTGGCCTGTAGGCTGCTCAGGTGGAAGATAAGGTGTTGTTCTTCCAATTTGCGGTCTGCTTCACTGTGGCAATGGAAGAAGTTGAGGATGGACATGTCGGAGAAGAAGTGGGAAGGGGAATTGAAGAAGATAGTGACCGGGAGGTCAGGCTGAAATGCTCGGTGACTTATATATTGGTGTGCCATCTTAACCCTAATCTATTGTTCTAAGGAAGTGACAAATGCTGCCTCTTCAAGAAATTGGGGCAATTATTTACAAAAGAAGATGGGATTCTGATGATGCTCAATAGACCTGCAATTTTAGCCTTAATCTGAGAGGGAAGCATCTATGGTTTTTCTATATAAAGTCAAATGAGAAGAACTTTATTGGTCAGCTTCTTTTTAACTTTTCTTTGTGGTAGAGCAAAGTCCTCCTTCAGACTTCAAAAACCCTATCTCCAACCACAACCTTACACTTTCCTCCCTCCCCTTTCAGCTTTCTATACTGCAAGTTCCTCAGCTCCCACACAGAAGCTGGTTTCCACTCACATTTCCCACCTGTTCTGCATGGGCAGTTGGCTAGATACATGTGAATATTAAAGTCACTCCAACCTACTATTGTCAGGCTCAGCTGGGAATCTACCTGGAGTTTAAGGATTCCCTCTGGAAACACTGGCAGTTAAAATAGCTTCTATATCTCTAAATTTGAAATAGACTTGTATATTCTTGCACCGTATTTGCCAGGAATAAAATTTTAGTATTTCAATTATTGCTTTATGATTATATTCTAGGCACTGTTCAGAACAGTAGCTATGATGGTACCAGACTATGCCATGATTGCAGAGATCGTACTTTATTCTTGTGGATTTGTCAGTGCTCGACCTCTGTCGGTTAAGATTGTAGCTACCTACCGTCTTTGTTCAGAACAACTGTCTTCACAGCCCCATTATGATTATGGGATGCGTGCAGTGAAATCTGTCTTAACTGCTGCTGGAAATATAAAGGTAATGCATTGTTGTAGTTTTCCTAATGTAGGCGATTTGATGACAAAAACTTATTACACAACGTATATAATAAAATCTTTACAGTAAATGAATAACATTATAAATTCTTTATTGTATTTAGTTGAAATATCCAACAGAAAATGAAGAAGTTTTGCTTCTGAGATCGATTATTGATGTTAATTTGCCCAAGTTCTTGTCTCATGATTTGCCACTTTTTGAGGTAAAACCTTTTTCCTTGTTATTTATTTTAGCTTTGTTAATAAATTTATTAATTTTAAAACTGCAAAATGTTATTTTGCAATGTTAATAGCAAGCAAAAGGAGTGATTACTGTCAAATTAAAAATTTGGAAGAATACAATTTAAATATTCACTAGATTTTGTTTTGAACAGCTTTCTTTATATTAAAGGGCAGCATTTTAGTCGTACATAAAGCATACGCATCACTTACACAGTCTTTGCAGCATTCTTCAAAACTATCAATATTCAAACAAGAAGCAGTCCAATGTGAGCAGTGCTATGGCTTAAACATTTAGAACAAATCAGATCATTTGTCATGCTTTAACTTATGGTAACAATAAATAAGATGATGTAGTGTTTCATCAATAAGATAAAACACAAGTTAGGGTAATAGCGTGACTTAGGGTATTGGTTTGCCTGTGGCTGAAGAACTTGCATAATTTTTGTCATTGTGCTGTAGTGGGGCCAGTTTAGTTCCATAAATAAAGTTTAAGTGTATAAAAATGGATGGTACCATCTTCAGTAATTTACATTTTTGTTAACACTAAAAATAAACATTTGTTACCATGCATCGATATATGTGGCTGGCGGCCTTCATAGTTTGAAAAATTTGATTTTTAAAGCTAACAAGGTCAAAGCTAGTTAATACTTGGATGGAAGACTGCCTGGCACTAATGGGTAACTGTAGCTTGCACTCTTTAAGATACCGTTCAATAGTTATTTAGTTGCTTTGGTTCATTAGCTCCTCAAAAAACATTTTAAAAATGTACATCCAATTTATAAGGAGCTTTTCTGAAGGTGTAGATTCAAGTTCCACTTGCAACAGAGGTAAGTCATAATATTTCTGAACAGGTTGATTAAAAAATAGCTTTTTTCCCAGTTTATACTGGAAATTAATATGGGAGTATGGGCAGACTAAGCTAGATAGGAATACCTGTATTGGGAAAACGTAGATTTGGACAGAATATATTGAATTGTTTGAAATTCTGAGTGTTTGGGTAAATGGATAACATGGTTAAATTGTTTGACATGGCTTTTTTTCTAAACCATCCTTGACTTGAGTGTTCTCATTAAGGCCAGCTTAACATCCTCTTATTGAGCTTTACAGCAAAATAATTGAGCCTACATGATTTGCAGATATCTTTTTGCAGTTCTTCTACTATTCCTTTGGCTTCATTAAGACAACAATGGTTTAATTAAGCTTGGAACAATTACTTAAAATAAATTAAATGTGATGCTGGGGATATATCAGTATCACTAGAATGATATATAGAAACTAACCTTTCATCTCAAAAGTTCTTGGAAGTACTGTTTTGACAGAAGTCTGTTTTTGTCACTCTCACATGTTCCATTCAAGTATTTCTTGCCTGTTTTTTATACAATATGTGACAGTGGGTGGCGATAGAGGATTGTTGTACTGACAGGAGGCCTGTGATCACCAGTATGGAGCAAGGATTGATGCTGGGTCCACTATTGTTCATCATTTATATAAAGTTTGCAGATGATACCAAATTGGTGGCATAGTGGACAATGAAGAATATTATCTAAGAGTACAATGGACTTTTGATAACTGAGCAAGTGGGCTGAGGAATGTCAGATGGGGTTTAATTCAGATAAATGCAAAGTGTTACATTTTGGTAAGACAAATCAAGATAGGAATTATACAGTTGAGTGTAGGGCCTTGAGAAGTGTTATCAAACAGGGAGATCTACAGGTGCAGGTACATGGTTCCTTGAAAGTGGTGTTGCAGGTAGATAAGGTGAAGAAGAAACTGTTTGACATGCTTGCCTTCATTGGTCAGAGGATTGAGTACAGGAGTTAGTACATCATGTTATGACTATATAAGACATAGCTAAGGCCACATTTGGAGTACTTTGTACAATTTTAGTTCCAGTACTTTAGGATGGATGTTATTCAACTGGAAAGTGTGCAAAAAGGATTTACAAGGATGTTACCGAGACTGAAAGGTTTGCGTCATTGGGAGAGGTTGGGTAGGCTGGGCTTTTCTCCCTGGTGTGTGAGGCTGGGGAGTGATTTTATGGAGGTTTAAAACATCATGAGGGGCAGAGATAAGTTTTTTTTCCCCACGTTAGAGAAGTCTAAAACCAGAGGGATTTAAGGAGAGAGGGAAAGATTTGAAAGGGATGTAGGGGTCATCTTTTTCACACAGAAGGTGATGCATATATGGAATGTACTATCAGATTAATTGCTAGAGGCAGGTACAACTACAGAATTTTTTGCACCCTTTCCAGTTGAATAACATCCATCCTAAAATAGTGGAACTAAAATTGTACAAAGTACTGGTTCAATTAAGAGGCCTGGTCAGTACGAAGGAGTTGGACTGAGGGGTCGGTTTCCGTGCTAAATGATTCGATGACAACATCATTCTAGTTAGTCACCAACCAAACTAATTTTGTAGTGTCTGCTGCATGTTATACTCATTGCTTTCTTTAACCTCATTACAATTTTTGAATGTTCCATTGTCACTCACCTTTTCTTTTCCCTAATCTGCTTTTGTTCGCCATAATTTATTGACCTGTAATCTTCTGATGGCAACAATAGTGAATATTAAAATGTTCATTGCTGTTATACATCTGGATCTTGAAGTCCCAACCCACACATGTGTAACATTTACCCAGAAGATATTAAGTTCTAAAGTGCAAAATTATGCTTCCTAGTCCCATATAAAATGTTTCTGACACTAACTTTAGTGTCAGAGACCTTTGACCTGTCATCCATAACTTAAATCAAAATCTATGTGTGGACAATCCCACTGTTAATTACAAGATAGGACCTAGGTGATTAAGTGAGAGCTGTATTGGGAAGGTCTAAATAAATTAATGCTGTACAATTAAAATGCCTCTCCTTGATATCCCAAAGAACAAGTGCTTTCCTCAACAATTGATCCTTTACAAAATTTGGGTGCTCATTAACACTGCTCTGAATCTTCTGGTCTTCTATTATCCATTGAAATCTTGGACTTTCATGATTCCTCTGCTATAAACCACTCCATCATGTTGCCATTTTCCCAACTTTTTAAATGTTCCTGTGAAGTTACCTTGTTGTTTCATCTTCCATTCCTCCAGCTAAATGTTTTAATTTTCTCCTACAGGTAGTTTTTCTATAACGTGATGGTTGCGTTCTTGTGCAACCCTGCCTTTTTGAAAGGTTGTGCTTAAAGTGTTGGTAACGTAATCATGTTACAGCCAAGACATGTTTTAAAAGTTTGCGCTTTAGAAACAGTGTCCCCAATTCGTCAATCGCGTTACAGCAAATTTGTATTAATGAAACGTATGTTATAGCAGAATGACCTGTAATTAACACGGAGTATACTGTATAAATATTAATTACAGCTACAGAATTGTGTGCATATTTTGGGGTTTTTCCGTGAATGTAGTTTTACTGTGTAGTTCCTTTTGAATAAGCCTACCAACATAATGCTTCATGGTGCAGATTCTGAAACAAATATGCATAATTGTCTAATGATCCCCAGCAGGTATTGATAAAATCAACCATTTTAACTAAATCACAGATAATTCATTTGGTAAGTAAAAAATTCAATTAAAATGAGCTTTGAACTTGTAGAGATAAATCATCTGTCTCACAAAGCACAGTCAGTCTGAAAGAAAATTAATAGTCTCACAATAGCACATGATACATTGATGGTTTACTGCTTCTTTAAGCAATAGAACAACATAGATCTATTGAAATTGAAGTAATCAGCCAGAAATTTAACACCTATTATGCTATAGTAAATCTTTTTTTTAATATTGGTAGGGAATCACATCAGATTTGTTTCCTGGAATAAAACTACCGAAACCTGACTACCGTGTCTTGCTGGAAGCAATCAGAGAGAATTGTGAACACTTGAATTTGCAAATGACAGATTTCTTCTCACAAAAGATATTACAAATTTATGAAATGATGATTGTGCGTCATGGATTTATGATTGTTGGAGAACCATTTGGTGGAAAAACATCTGCTTATAGAGTCCTGGCTGGTGCTCTACATGATATTTGTGAAAAGGTAGAAATGAAATTTGGCATGTTGATTAGTATGTCTTCATTTATTTTATCATCATCAGTCAGTTGCATTTTATACTTTTTATTTTGAGCAAGCATGTAAACCAAATGAGCATTTTAATAACAGGTATACTAATAAATGTGTATTGATGTAGATAGATTTGGAGATGCAGGTGTTGGACTGGAGTGTACAAAGTTAAAAATCACACAACACCAGGTTATAGTCCAACAGGTTTAATTGGAAGCACACTAGCTTTTGGAAGGAGCGTCACTCCGAAAGCTAGTGTGCTTCTAATTAAACCTGTTGGACTATAAGCTGGTGTTGTGTGATTTTTAACGATGTAGATAGAGAACTGGTTGGCAGACCAGAAGCAGAGAGTTGGAATAAATGAATACTCTTCAGAGTGGCAGGCAGTGATGAATGGGGTGGTGCAGGGTTTAGTGCTGGGACCCCAACTGTTCACAATATACATTAACAATTTGGATGAAGGAATTGAATATTACATCTCCAAATTTGTAGACCACAGAAAGCCAAATAGCAGTGTGTTATGTGAGGAGGATGTGGGGTGACTTGGACTTACTGGCTGAGTGGGCAAATACTTGGCAAATGCAACATAATGTAGATAAATGTGAGGTTATCCACTTTAGTGGCAAAAATAGGAAGGCACATTCTTATCTAAATAGTGGCAGCTTAGGAAAAGATGAGGTGCATTGAGACCTGGGTGTCCGATTGGAACAGTCACCGCACGTTAGCATGCAGATGCAGCAGGCGGTGAGAGAAGCTAATGACATGCTGGCTGTTACAGCAAGAGGGTTTGGGTATAAGAGTAGGGATGTATTGCTGCAGTTATTCAGGGCTTTGGTGAGACCACACTTTGAGTATTGCGTGCAGTTTTGGTCTCCATGTCTGAGGAAGGGTATTTTTGCTATTGAGGGAGTCCAGCAGAGGTTCACCAGACTGATTCCTGGGATGACAGGACTAATATATGAAGAAAGACTGGGCTTGTATTCACTGAAATTTAGTAGAATGAGGGGGGATCTCATAGAAACATATAAAAACCTGATGGGACTGGACAGGTGAGATGCAGAAATAATGTTCCTGATGTTGAGGTAGTCCAGAACTAGGGGTCATAGTCTAAGAGTAAGTGGTAAGCCATTCAGGACTGAGATGAGGAAGAAGTGAATTGTGAAACTGTGGAATTCTCTTCCACAGGAAGCTGTTGGGGGCAGCTTGCTAGATATGTCCAAGAGGAAGCTGAATGTGACCCTTGCAGCTAAAGAGATCAAGGGATGTAGAGAGAAGGTGGGAGTAGGATACTGAAATTGCATGATCAGCCATGATTACATTGAATGGTTTTGCAGGCATGAAGGGCCAAATGGCCTACGCCTGGACCTATTTCATATGTTTCCATGTAAACTTCAAAATAGAACAGTGAAATTATTTATTTTAATTTCATCTACTTGTATGTATTTACAATATAATGCAATATAATGGAAACTGAATGAAGTGGCTAGTAAGCATCCCTTAAATGTTTTTTCATTTGCACTTGTAATACGAGCTTCACTAGAAATTGCCCAAGCTTAAAGGTGGTGGTGAGCCATCTTCTTAAACTGCTGCATTTCATGTGGTGTGCATCTATACAATGCTGTTAGATATTGAAAGTAACAATGAAGCAATGATGACATAGTTGCACGTTGGGATGGTGATTGACTTATAGATGGTGTTGACTGCATGTGTCTGGTGCTTTAATGAGAGAGTGAACTTTTCTAATTGTCATTGACAATTATTGTACATCAGATGCTGCTGTCCTAACATAGAATAATTATTAGTTTTGTCAAATAATGGAAGACAATGCTGTGAGATTGAGATTTTTCTATTATGTGCCATAAGAACATCTCACATGGCAGTAATTATCTAATCATAGCAGATTTTAACATGCTACTCTTACTGCAAAATCTCTACTTATTATCTTTTGTTTAGGGGCTTCTGGAAGAGAACAAAGTTCAAATCACAGTCATTAATCCCAAGGCTATCACTATGGGTCAGTTATATGGCCAGTTTGATAAGGTGTCACATGAATGGTCTGATGGTATTCTGGCTGTTAGCTACCGAGCATTTGCTGTTTCTTCTGTAAGTATTCGTGAATTATGTTAATATTCAGTTGTACAACCAATATTAAAGTGCTGCAATTAGTGGGAAGTTATGAAATTCTTGTACGAAAAATTCTAAGTATTTAAGGATATGCACTTTCAGAATAGAGTAACACTTCCAAATGGAAGTAAAAGTGTTAAAAATAAGACTAGAATTTCTACAGCACCCTTTACAACTTTAAGCTATTAGGCATGTTTGTTGTCCAATTCAGGTTGGCAGGTGGGTTCTTGATGTTGGAGTGCCAACTGCAGGCTTTCCAGCACTGAAGCAGCAACATGCTGCCTTCTCATGTGTGAAAGAGAGAAGGTGCCTCAATTTGGGAATGTGTGGTAATATCCACCCAATTTTATACCCTGAACTGTCATCATGGAGTGGGATCCCTGCACAAAGACGTCTGCCACTCAATCTAAAGGCAGGCAATCTGGAAAGTACTTAAAGCCTTCCTGAAGCAGTGGCCCCATAGTATGCCCTTGTGAAACTGCCTCTGTGCTGCTGTAGTCGTCACATTGCCTCGTGGGATCTAAAGCCAATCAGAGACTCAGGTAAATAGCTCAGGGGCTGAATGATGCCAGCATACTGACCTTTGAGCTTCCCTCACTATTTTTCCCATTCCCTCTACTTCAGCCATTATACATTTTTATTATTTCTTAAATGCTTCCAGGGCTTTTGTGTCCATTCTGTTGGTGGGGGCAGAGGGATGGGGTTGCAGAGTTGTCGGTGGAGGTTCTTAAAGGCAAGTTTAGACCTGTGCAGAATTTTAATATCCCTAAAAGTAATGTCGTATCAGGATTCTAGCACTCTTCCACATTTCACCTGAAGGTAAGCAATGAGCTATTGGGTATGTTGTCATTTATATATTCCAGTAAGTATTGCTATGAATTGTTTTTAGAAGCATCTGGTTTAACAGCCAAGGTATCTATTTGGAATATTGCGTGCAATTCTGGTCTCCTTCCTATTGGAAGGATGTTGTGAAACTTGAAAGGGTTCAGAAAAGATTTACAAGGATGTTGCCAGGTTTGATTTGAACAATGGGGAGTGGTTGAATAGGCTAGGGCTGTTTCCCTAGAGCATCGGAGGCTGAAGGATGACCTTATGGAGGTTTATAAAATCATGAGGGGCTTGGACAGGATAAATAGACAAGATCTTTCCCCTGGGGCGGGGGAGTCCAGAATTAGAGGGCCAAGACTTAAGGTGAGAGGGGAAAGTTACAAAAGAAACCTAAGGGGCAACTTTTTCACGCAGAGAGTGATGCGTGTGTGGAATGGGCTGCCAGAGGAAGTGATGGAGGCTAGTACAATTGCAACATTTAAAAGGCATCTGGATGAGCATATGAATATGAAGGGTTTGGAGGGATATGGGCCGGATGATGGCAAGTGGGACTAGATTGGGTTGGGATACCTGGTTGGCGTGGATGAGTTGGACTGAAGGGTCTGTTTCCATGCTGTACATTTCTATTACTCTATGACTCTATTTCTGGATGCGAGCAACACACCAGTGTTGAACAAGTGACAAGAAGGGCTTTGATCAGTAAAACTAAAGAGTTCTAACCCTGGCCAAAAGAGGGACTGCTGCTCAAAACACTTCTTCTCAGATTGTGCATCTTTGCTTGACCAATGGTTGTTAATGTCTTGGAAGTCATTTCATCTGTCTTGCTGTTCACTCATTTCCAATTGATTTTCTTTCTGCCATTCTTTATCTTGCATTTCTTGTGAACGTCAACACCAACATCAGCAGCTACTGCTGCCTTCACTTCCACCACATATTGAGTATCCACAGGGCAGAAGCAAAGACCAGAGAGAACAAGTTAAAAAGAGGTAAGAATCCAAATACGGGATCTATAAAGGCAGAAGATTAATTCACTTGGACATGTCTGAACCACAGAATGCTAAGCCTTTCATGGTAGTTTATTGGTGACAGCTTTCTGAAACAAGATCATCTTCCTAATGGCCATGTGTGCATGGTTAACTGCTTGTGCCCTTTGCTGAAGCATTACCCCTTTCCAATATCACTATTGCAGTTCTTACCTTAATTCAGGTCAGAATCCATCACCAAGTCACCCTTTATTTACACATGGAAAGTCCTTGACACTGATCCAGGTCCCTCAGAGCCAGCTCTCAGAATGAACAGAATCTCTGACACTTTTGTTTTTTTATTGTCAACCAGGGCTCCCTGATTGGACCAAGTTAATAGCCCCATTCAGGCAACTCCTATTCTATTAAGTTCACCTGGTTGACCTCGTTGCACTCACTGCATCCCTACCCTCTTTCAACGATCTGGGTTGTTCTTTTTTGTAGCACTTCCTGGGACATTTTAGTACCAGGTCAGGTTCCTCCAACTCTGCCTCTGATACGTAATGCACAGTAGCTCACCTCTTGTGCCAAGAGTCTCTCAGAAGAAATTAATTCTCTTTTTCAGGAGGCAAATATGGCGACATTTGCTGTGTCCATCTCAGATTCCGAGGTATCTTCCACACTTGATTGAGAGGGAGATCCTATGGGTTCTGGAACAGCCAGGCACATTTTGGTCCTGCACTTTTTGCGAGTTTGTAGCTTTCATATGGTCCATATCCTTGTGGAGGACTGTTACACCTACCTGAACTTTACACGTCAATGGACCTGACCTCATGCCAACCATGCCTCTTCCCCAAGCAAGGCCATTCTAATGGTTCCTACACCAAACTTCGTCCCCTAAATAAACTGTTTCTCTCAATTAGTGGAGTCTTGTGTCCGGCATTGGTGTTCCTGAATCCATTTCACCCTCACCCTCAGGTAAGATTAGATTTAGCTTGCCATGGATTCTTTGCCCCATTAACAGTTCTGCTGGAACTATCCCTGTAGTTGCATTAGGGATGCTTCTATGATCAAAGAGGAACTGGGGCGGTTTTGTATCTAGTGAAGCTGTAGACTATTTCTTTAAACTGGTCTTCAAAGTTTGGACTGCTTTTTCTGCCAGACCATTGGATAATAATGGTATGGAACTGTCCTTATATATCAAATACCATTTGACTTTAGGAAGTAGTCAAATTCCCTGCTGGTAAACAATAGCCTGTTATCTGTGATAGTTTCAGGAGTCCGTGTATTGCAAGAGATACGCACAATCTTTTTCTATCATTGTCCCCTTACTTGACGAATACACTCTATGTATGTCTAATCACTTTGCATGGCATTCACAATGACTATGAATATTGAGCCCATGAAAGGACCTGCATAGTTGATGTGTAACCATGTCCACACTTTACTCGGCCATTCACTCGAATGTGGGGGAGCTGCTGGCATAGTGTTTGTCCTTGTTGCCACTCTAGGCACTGCCCCACCAATGCGGCTATGTCTGCATCCAATCCTGGCCACCAGACATAACTTCTCACTAAAATCTTCATCTTGGAAATTGCTGGATGACCCTCGTGGAATTCAGCCAGTGTTTGGGGACACCTTTGCTCAGGATAATCACTTTTGCTCCTCATAATAATATGTCATCCTGTACTGTGATCTGGTCTCTCCAGGTTCAAGAAGTTCTCAATTCTGATTGTGATAGCCCTTTAATTACCTCCATCATCACCAGCTGTTTTGGTTTTACCACAGTTGGATCTTTCTGTGCCCAAAGTCTGATATTCTCAACTGTGACTGGAAGCATGTCCAGAAAATTTAAAACCACCACAGACTCTTCCAGTGGCGATACCACTGGTGATGGATCTGCCAGTGGGAGATGGCTGAATGTGTCTGCATTTGTTACTTGGCCTACCAGACAGTGTTCGAACTTGTAATTATATACACTTAGTCTTAGAGGCCATAGCTGATTTAGCCTGAAGCTATGGATGGTGCAGCATAGTCCTCTTTAAGTAGACCTAATAGGGGTTTGTGGTCCATTATTATAATAAAGGTATCGGTGGAACTTCCTGACTCCAAATATGACAGCCAAGCCTTCCGTCTCTATCTGGCATATTTATGCTCTGAATTCATATGCTATAGGGAGTTCCTTTCCATTCGGCTACTTATGAGCTAATTGTACTCCAGTGCTGTATGGGGACGCATGATCTCGCTTGAGATCATAGTGTGCCAACACTTTAGAGGATGACAACTGTTTCTTCACTTCCCTGAAAGCTATGGCTAAGCAACATGACCATTTCCAAGACTGACAATCTTTAAAGAATTGATGCAAAAGTCCCAGGATGGAGGATAGGTTATGTATGAAATTTCCATAATAATTCATCACCTCAAGAAAACACCTAAGCTGTGGTACAGATGTGGGAGCCAGACACCTTTGATTGTCCTCACTTTATCTTCCAATAGGTGTAACTTGATCTCGTTGACTCTGTTACCCAAATAGTTCACTAGGGGTGACTGGAATACACATTTTTCCTTCTAAGGCATACATTTGCCAGGGAGAAATGTCTATGAACTTTGTCCAAGTTCTTTAAGTGTTCTTTATTGGTCTTCCCTGATATTACTATGTTATCTAGATAAATGCCAACATGCAATAGGTGTTGTAAAATGTTCTCCAAAGTCCAAACTTACACAGCCTGATAATATCCCAAATGGCAAACTCATGTATTGGTACAAACACTTCTGGGTATTAATTGGGAATTCTCACCTAACTGTAATTGCAAGTATACATGGCTCATGTCAAGCTTTGTGAAGGACTTCTCCCCCCACACCCCCCCCCCCCACCCCCAACCAGCACTGTGTATAAATCCTCTATGCAAGGGATTGGGTATTTATCCAGCTGTGAAAAGCAGTTTACCGTTTGCTTAAAATCCCAACAAATGTGAACTGACTCATCGGGCTTCACAATAGTTACCTTCAGTCATACCATTCCACAAATTGGACTGGTTTGATGATTCTTTGGCTTTCCAGCCTTCTGATTTCTGCCTCTACTTTTGCATGTAAGGCAAATGAGCCCTTGCAGATTCATGGATTTGCTTCTTGGTCAACATGTGAGGTGGCCTTGGCCCCTTTGATGGTTTCCAGTTCTTCCTGAAAAATATCCAGGTATTTAATTAGCACTTCACTCAGCAGCCAATTTCTGATCAAAAAATGTTGAGCCAATATAGGTGAAACTTTTTTGACCAATTTTGCCCCATTAAGTTTGGTCCAAGCCCCTTACTACAATCAGTGGTAACTGAACAAGTTGCTTCTTGTAATAGACTAGAACTGAAGTTGTACCCTTAAGCTGTAAAAGTTCCCTGGTATAGGTTCTCAGTCTGACCGAGGTCTTGCAAAAACTTAAGGGTTGTAGACCTGAGTGAATTTTGTCTGGTCTACCAGTGATAAGACTGGTTCTGCAGTCACTGAAACAGATGCACTGCTATAGACCTACATTAGAGCCACAAAGATGTCCAGCATGGATTTAGAGCCTTTGGTCCAACTTGTCCATGCTGACCAGATATTCTAAAGTAATCTAGTCCCATTTGCCAAAATTTGGCCTATATTCCTTTAAACCCTTCCTATTCATGTACCCATCCAGATACCTTTTAAATGTTATAATAGTACCAGCCTCCACCACTTCCTGTGGTAGCTCATTCCATATATGCACTATCCTCTGCATCAAAAAGTTGCCCTTTAGGTCCCTTTTAAATCTTTCTCCTCTCACCTTAAACCTATGTTGTCTAGATTTGGACTTACCCACCCCAGGGAAAAGAGCTTGCCTATTCACCCTATTCATGCCCCTCATGATTTTATACACTTTTATCTGGTCACCCCTCAGCCTCCGCGATCCAGTGGAAATAGCCCCAGCCTATTCAGTCTTTCCCTATAGCTCAAATCCTGCAACCCTGGCAATATCTTTTCTGAACCCTTTCAAGTTTCACAATATCCTTCCAAAGCAGGGAGGTCAGAATTGCATGCAGTATTCCAAAAGTGGCTTAACCAATGTCCTGTACTGCTGCAACATGACCTCCCAACTCCTTTACTCAATGTACTGACCAACAAAGGAAAGCATACCAAATGCCTTCTCACTATCCTACCTACCTGCAACTCCAATTTCAAGGAACTACGAACCTGTGCTCCAAAGTCTCTTTGTTCAGAAACACTCCCCAGCACCTTACCATTAAGTGTGTAAGCCCAGCCCTGATTTGCCTTTCTAACATGCAGCACCTCACATTTGTCTAAATTAAACTCCCATCTGCCATATTTCAGCCCATCGGCCTATCTGATCAAGGAAGAACCATGTGACAATTTAACAGGATGTTTATTTTGATTGGTTCTGATTTGGATGATGCTATGCAATTTAGCTGTTCCATACCAGATGTAATGGACTTTCCTGGGTGTGCACTCTCTTGGATATGGCCTATGAGTCCTCTTACTCAATTTAGGTCTAGTGGGACTCTTTTGTTGTCTCGTGTCCACATAATGGAAGCAACTACAATGGCTTGATGGGCCAGATCCTGAAGAAAATTGTGACCGTTTGGCTAAGGCTTGGCTTTGTTTTGAGGTTTTGCTGTGGGCTGATCTGGAGTCTCTGTTCAGGATATGTCCTCAATGAGGCTATGCAGTGCCTTCACTCAAGTGGTGTTTCTCAAATTCATTTGGCCTGGCGAGGGTGTCCACTTTCATCAGAAAATCCTGCAACTCATATGCTCCATTTGTTGTATTTTTCAATCATAAAGACAGTGCCTGTTTGAAGTCCAGATGGGTTACAGCTAGTAGGTGCTTTTGCATGGTTATACCATTAATCCCACATACCAAATGGTCTCTCAGCATCTCATTAAGGGTTAAACCAAAGTCTTATGTCTCTGCCAGTCATCTTAACCTAGTCAAAAACCTGACGTGGATTCTCCTGGTTCTTGAATTGCTGAATAAAATCAATAGTGTCTCAGAATTAGAGGACGCTGGGGTCGTAATACTTCCTAACTAAATCTGCAAACTCATGAAAGGTTTTAGTATCTCCTGCCTCAGGGAAAGTCAGAATCCTTATACCCGAAAAAGCTGCCGGTCCACACGCTGTCAGGAGAATTACTCCTTGCTGCTCATCTGCCCCAATGTCATTTGCTTGTAAAATTAATGCATTCTTTCCACATACTGGATCCAGTCTTCGACAGCAGGATTGAACATATCAAGGTTCCCAAACAATTGCATGAGGCCAGAAATGCTTACCACAGCTCAAAGATGATTATTGTGAGTGAATTTCTTCAGGAATGTGCTTTTCTCTCGTTGTTCCAGAAATAACTCCTCAGAGGTTGTTATCCTGTCACCAAGCCACCCTTTATTTAATGTGGAGAGTCCTTGACATTGATCCAGCTCCCTCACAGCCAGCACTCAGAGTGACACTCTTGTTTATATCTATCAGCCATGGCTCCCTAATTGGGCCAGAGCAACAGTTGAATCAGAGAACTTGTATTCTATGAGATCCACCTGGCTGATCGCATTACAATCACTACGTTTTCTATGTATCAAAACTATGTGCTTCTCCTGCAAGAGGGAAAGGTATAGAAAGGATGAGGGAGAGAGTGAGTAGACATTCAAGGTATCTTATTCTACACAGAGTTGTGCAAGGAGGTCAGAACATGGAAATTGACCCCTGAAAATGTTTTGGCTTTAAAATGCCGTGGATTCTTGAGGTCCTGGGTCCTTTTCGGTGTACTTTCTCCAATTTGAAGGGATCACATGTCTGCTGACATCCTTGGCCATATCAGTCCAGCCTGCTTGGTTAGAAAAGCTGTTCTCTTCCTCCAATTCTGAGCAAACATCATCTCACTACAGTCCCTCGGATTTCACAGCAGGACTTCCAGGAAAGAGAGAGAACCCTGGGAGCAGCCCACCTAGTTATTCTGTACATTCCTGTTATTGCTGTAATCTTAAAAATGCATTTACAATTGAGCTTTTGTGATTCAGGACAGTATCCTCTCAATTATAACTCTTTCAGTTTGACAGATCTGATATGTAGTCACCACCACCTACTCTGATTGGTCATGAAACAAGGAAACAAGACGCTAATAATGTGTATTAATTAGAGTGACAGTAAAGTCTGCTGAAGATTTCTGCCAAGACCATTCTGAATATTCCAGCTTGTCTGTGTTGACTCTTCTTTCCTTTCTTAACCTAACCTCAAGCATTTTCTCTCCCAAAGTTACTTATCCTATTCCCAGCTGATGTAATTTGCATTTTGTTTAATTCACACTTGCATAAGATTGTCTGCAGAATATTCAACTTCGAAAAGCAGTACAGCAAACTCATAAATATCTAGATGTACCGAGATCAACAACTGCTTTGAGCAGCAAAATAGAGAGAAAATAATGGACAAGCTGATACCTGAAAGAAGTTTTTTTCGATTCAATTCCATTCCCTACAGTATGAAAACAGGTCCAACAAGTTCACACCAACCCTCCGAACAGCAATCCACCCAGACTCATTACCTCACCCTATACTCGCCCCTGACTAATGCACCTAACACTATGGGCAATTTAGCGTGGCCAATTCATCTGAACTGCACATCTTTGGATTGTGGGAGAAAACCAGAGCACCCGGAGGAAACCCACGCAGACACAGGGAGAATGTGCAAACTCCACACAGACAATCGCCTGAGGTGGGAATCAAGCCCACGTCCTTGGTGCTGTAAGGCAACAGTGCTAACCACTGAGCCACTGTGCCACCCCAAGTTTGGAATCTCCATTTGGCATGTCTCTTCATCTCAGTGTCCAGTGTAAAAGCAAAATGCAACAACAACTGTTCATTGAAAATTCAAAATCTACAAACTTTGCCACTGTGGCACACTGTGTCAACATTTAAATAGTTGGCCTTAGATTAATCTAATACCTCGAGGACTCTAAGAACATCAAAATTCAATTGCCTTTACCTTCCTGCGTGAATTATTAAACATTTTTCCTCCCTTTTTAAACTTATTACCTATGTTTGAGTGTTTTTTTGCTGTCATATTTTTATTATGTTTTTGGGATTAGTAGGAAATAAAACTCCTCTTTGTTATGTTCAAGAAGACTTATAATTTGCCCCCTTCATTTTGACTTAGTTAATTATAGTTTCATTGCAAAGTTATAGCTACATTCCAAAAAACAATTAAGAACTGTTGCTCAGACCAAGATGGGTTTAAGAAAAATGGATTCTGGATTAGTGGTACTGGAAGACTCACCTATTGTACTCTATGCTACTTTCTCCCCACCCCCACCCTCCTCTAGCTTATCTCTCCACGCTTCAGGCTCTCTGCCTTTATTCCTGATGAAGGGCTTTTGCCCGAAACGTCGATTTTACTGCTTCTCAGATGCTGCCTGAATTGCTGTGCTCTTCCAGCACCACTAATCCAGAATCTGGTTTCCAGGATCTGCAGTCATTGTTTTTACCTTAGAAGAGTGGAGCTGATTTTTCCCCCTCTTTGTCTCGTCATAACACTTCCTAATGGAGGACTCTGATCTTCTGAATTTTGAGTTAAGTCCCATCTTCATATGCCTTAGTAACTATGTCGACACTTCTCTGGATATCTTACTGCAGGATCATCAGCCTGGATGATCTTAGTTTTTGATTGATGTTGTCTGAGATAAAATTGTTTCCTGCCTATTTGATAAATAAGCTGCAGTGCAGCAGGGACCTTGTCTCTGGTTAGACATTCTATGACATCGAGGAAGATAAAATGAAAAATTGTGGAGCCTCATTTTGTTTGATTCTTGACCTAACCCCCCCAAGTTATCAGTGATAGATCTGTGTCGAAGGATCACCATTTTCACATCATCATGAGGGAGGCAAAAGGTCATGACACATTTCATAGGAGACCCATACTTTTGCATAAATATCCAAGAGTCCCCCATGACTTAAGAGTTGAAAGAAGTTTTTCAAGTCAAAAAATGCTATTTAACCATTTTTGTGTTGCTCATAACTTTTATTTTTGTTATCAAGCATTGAAAATCATATCGGCTATACTGCTTGATGGCTAAACTCACACTGAAATTCAAAGGGTAGCTATTTGATTTGTAATTTGTTTTGCTTCAAATGTGATCTTGGAAAGATCTTCCCTGAGGGGGAGAGCAGGAAGATGCTTCATTTCCACAATTGGATTTATTCCCTTTTATGGAAATTATTACAACTTTTGATTTTGAAGCTCTTGATCATTTTGGATTTCCTCTTCATTCTAGATGTACAGGCTGAGGACGTGAAGCTGTAATATTAATTCCTCTCTTCTGTGCTTAAAGATTTTAGTGGGTATTCTATCATCTCCTGCTGCTATATTGTTTTTCATATGTGTGATCGTTTTCATCGTCTCTACAGGGATTAGCAGAATTCCAAGTTCAGCTAGAGTCATAGAGATGTATAGCATGGAAACAGACCCTTTTGGTCCAACCCATCCATGCCGACCAGATATCCCAACCGAATCTAGTCCCACCTGCCAGCACCCGGCTCATATCCCTCCAAACCTTCCTATTCATATACCCATTCAAATGACTTTTAAATGTTGCAACTGTACCAGCCTCCACCACTTCCTCTGGAAGCTCATTCCATACATGTACCACCCTCTGTGTGCAAACGTTGCCCCTTAGGTCTCTTTTATATCTTTCCCCTCCCACCCTAAACCTATGCCCTCTAGTTCTGGACTCCCTGACCCCAGGGAAAAGACTTTATCTATTTATCCTATCCATGCCCCTCATAAACCTCTATAAGTTCACCCCTCAGCCTCC
>NC_057716.1:5158827-5167844 GCF_004010195.1 Chiloscyllium plagiosum | reverse complement strand
TATCCACCTTTATGCATTTCAAGACATCCAGCACTTCCTCCTCTGTAATATGAATATTTTGAAAGGTGCCACCATCTATTTCCCTACAGTCTATATCTTCCATATCCTTTACCATACTGATGCAAAATACTCGTTTAGTATCTCCTCCATTTTCTGCGGCTCCACATAAAGGCCACTCTACTCTCTCCCTAGTTACCCTTTCTTCCTTAATATACTTGTAAAAACCCTTTGGATTCTCCTTAATTCTATTTGCCAAAGCTATCTCATGTCCCCTTTTTGCCCTCTTGATTTCCCTCTTAAGTATACGCTTACTACCATTGTACTCTTCTAAAGATTCACTCGATCTGTCCTGTCTGTATCTTCCTTCTTTTTCTTAACTAAACCCTCAGTTTCTTTAGTCGTCCAGCATTCTCTATACCTACCAGCCTTTCCTTTCACCCTAACAGGAATATACTTTCTCTTGATTCTTGTTATCTCATTTCTGAAGTCTTCCCATTTTCCAGCCATCCCTTTACCTTCCCCCAATTGGCTTTTGAAAGTTCTTGCCTAATACCATCAAAATTGGCCTTCCTCCAATTTAGAACTTCAACTTTTAGATCCGGTCGATCCTTTTCCATTACTATTTTAAATCTAATAGAATTATGGTCGCTGGCCCCAAAGTGCTCCCCCACTGATATCTCAGTCACCAGCCCTGCCTTATTTCCCAAGAGTAAGTCAGGTTTTGCACCTTCTCTAGCAGGTGCATCCACATACCGAATCTGAAAATTTTCTTGCACACACTTAACAAATTCCTCTCCATCTAAACCCTTAACACTATGGCAATCCCAGTCTATGTTTGGAAAGTTAAAATCCCCTACCATAACCACCCTATTATTCTTACAGATAGCTGAGATCTCCTTACAAGTTTGTTTCTCAATTTTCCTTTGACTATTAGGGGATCTATAATACAATCCCAATAAGGTGATCATCCCTTTCTTATTTCTCAGTTCCATCCAAATAACTTCCCTGGATGTATTTCTGAGAATATCCTCCCTTAGTACAGCTGTAATGCTATCCATTATCAAAAATGCCACCCTTCCTCCTCTCTTGCCTCCCTTTCTGTCCTCCCTGCAGCATTTGTGTCCTGGAACATTAAGCTGCCAGTCCTGCCCATCCCTGAGCCACATTTCTGTAATTGCTATGATATCGCAGTCCCATGTTCCTAATCATGCCCTGAGTTCATCTGCCTTCCCTGTTAGTGCACTTGCATTGAAATAAATACAGTTTAAATTATTAGTCTAACCTTGTCCCTGCCTGCCCTGACTGTTTGACTCGCTTCTGTTCTCAACTGTACCAGTCTCAGATTGATCTCTTTCCTCACTATCTCCCTGGGCCTCACCTACAACTGGAATTGTGGGATGGAATTGAAACACTCATCAACATTGGATTCTTGATTGAAAAGTTCTTCCAAATGCTTCCTCCATTGGATGTTGACAGCTTTCTTGTGTAAGGGCTGGATTTCAGTAAGTATATAAACATTCTGACATTGGGATCCTCACCTGGGTCACTGCTTGTGACAGTCGGCTACAGGCAAACTAGAGAGGGTCTAATTGTGTAGAATCCTGGAGGCCTGAGAGGCTTGAATACCATTAAACATCTCAGCCACCATTAAATCCCAGCTGGTTCAGCAATAATTAATTTGAAGTGGCTCTTTAATAAATCTAATTGGGTACATTTCACACTCCTTTGCTTAAAGTAGGATAATTTTTAAGTTGCTGAGAATTAGTCATATGACCACTTCCATAATTCCTTAGGCCTATCTGCCATTGCTTTATAATTGTCTTTATTTGAATTGAATGCACTTATTTCAAAACTAAGCTTCTCACCTTCAAACTGAATGTGAAATCCCAACATATTAAGATCACTTTTCTCTGCAGTATCCTTTAGAATGATGGCAATTCATTAATCTTGCCAGACCTAAAATAGTAAATTTTCTGGTTGGTTCCAGTTCCTTGATCTAAGAAATTGTTCCAATAACTCTTTGAGCTCAACATCAAGGCTACCTTTGCTAATCTAATATGAAGATTGAAATCACCCAGAATGATTGCAAAATCTTCTTTACAAGCTCCCCAAGTCACCATTATTTCATGATTATTTTCTCTGATCTACATTGCTGCTAATGTATATTTAATGTAATCTATATATTACTTGTACTAATAACTTCTTTCCATTACTATTTTTTATTGCCACCCCAGACTGTTCGTGCATCTTAATAATCTGAGCCAAGATCATTTTACATATTATATCGATCTCATCCTTAATTAACAGAGCTACCCCGTCTCCTTTCAGCTTCTGCCTATCCTTTGAAATGTCCCTGTACCCTGAATATTAAGTCTTGGTCAAGTTGCAACCATAACTTGTAATAGTTGGTAGGTCATCCCCTTTTATTTCTCTCTGAGCAATCTGTTGGTCTCTCTTTCTATTACTTACCTGTGCATTCAGATAAAGAATGGGCGGCACGGTAGCACAGTGGTTAGCACTGCTGCTTCACAGCGCCAGAGACCCGGGTTCAATTCCCGCCTCAGGCGACTCTCTGTGTGGAGTTTGCACATTCTCCCCGTGTCGGCGTGGGTTTCCTCCGGGTGCTCCGGTTTCCTCCCACAATCCAAAAATGTGCAGGGGTTAGGTGAATTGGCCATGCTAAATTGCCCGTAGTGTTAGGTGAAGGGGTAAATGTAGGAGAATGGGTCTGGGTGGGTTACGCTTCGGTGGGTCGGTGTGGACTTGTTGGGCCGAAGGGCCTGTTTCCACACTGTAAGTAATCTAATCTAATCTAAGAACCTTTAAATTTGTTGTCTTACGATTTTTCACAGTTTAATCCTACTGACTCATGCATCTTAATTTTGTACGACGTGGCCCTTCCTATCTGATTCCTGGACTGAGCAGAGATTGAATCAGTTAGGACTATATTCACTGGTGTTTAAAAGAACAGAGGACATCTCATAGAAAAATTCTAACAGGACTAGACAAGGTAAACATAGGAAGGATACTTGCAATGACTGGGGAGTCCAGAACCAGGGCTAACAATGTAAGGATAACAATCTAAGGGCATTAGGATTGAGATGAGGAGAATGTTTTTCACCCAGACAGTGGTGAGCCTGTGAAATTCTCTGCTGTAGAAAGCAGCTGAGGCCAAAACAGTGTTTTCAAGAATGTGATAGCTATAGTTCTTAGGGTTAAAGGGATCAAAGGTTGTGGGATGAAAGCAAGAAACACCCTATTAATTGAGTGATTAGCCATGATCGTATTGAATGGTAGAGCAGGCTTGAAAGGCTAAATGGTTTACTTCTGTTCTTATTTTCTATGTTTATATCACATATTGGACATGATCATTCATTTGATCACTCTGAACAATTGCCTTGTGCTTTCTCTATAACTTTTGAAAAGCCCCCTCAATTTCACTTCCATTTGCATACAGTATCCTCAAGTTTGTTTTTAAGAGCATAGAGTACAAGAGCAAGAAGGTGATATTGGTTTTGTATGTGACATTTGTTCGATCTCAGCTGGAGTAATGTGTAGGTAGGCTCTGGAGTAATGTGTACGTAGGCTCTGGAGAAAGTGCAGAAGTGATTTACAAGAATTGTTCCAGTCATAGAGTCTTAGTCATAGAGATGTACAGCATAGAAACTGACTCTTCAGTCCAACTCGTCCATGCCAACCAGATATCCTAACATAATCTAGTCCCACTTGCTAGCAGCTGGCTCATATCCCTCCAAACCCTTCCTATTCATCTACCCATCAAGATGTCTTTTAGATGTTGCAATTGTACTAGCATCCACCATTTCCTCTGGCAGCTCATTCCATATACATACCACCCTCTGCGTGCAAAAGTTGCCCCTTAGGTCTCTTTTATATCTTTCCCCTCTCACTCTAAACCTATGCCCTTTCCCCCACCCCAGGGAAAAGACTTTGTTTATTTATCATATCCATGCCCCTCATGATTTTATAAACCTCTATTAGGTCACCCTTCAGCCTCCAACGCTCCAGAGAAAACAGCCCCAGCCTATTCAGCTCTCTCAGCTCAAATCGACTCTGGCAACATCCTTGTAAATCTTTTCTGAACCTTTTGAAGTTTCACAGCATTCTTCTTATTTTTATGCTAGATTGAGGAAATTGGGTCTGTTCTCCTTGGAAAAAAGAAAGCTAAGAGGAGAGTTGGTAGAGCTTTCAGAATCTTGAACAGGCTGGATGGAGGGGATGGGGAGAAAGTGTTCCCACTTGTAAAAGGAATGAAAGACAGGATATGCATTTAAAGTGATCGACAAAAGAAGAACGACTGAAGTGAGGAAAATCTTTTTCACTCAGCAAGTAATTGCAGGTTCAGTTGAAGCACTCTAAAGGGCACTGGGTGATTATTTGGATAAATATAATGTGTAAGTTATGGGGTAGAAAAGCAGGAAATTGGCACCAGGGAATGATGTTCATTTGGTGAGCCCATGTAGACAAGATGGGCAAAAGGTCATCTTCTGCACTATTGTACCTCTGTGATTATTTGTTATTTGATTTGTCAGGACACTGTCCCATCATTGTCCAAATGAAGCTTATTCCAAAGGAACAGTGCCTCTTTTCCCAATTTCAGTTTCAATGGTCTGAGTTGAAATTATCCCTTACGCATCAAATTTTTAAACATGCATACAACAAATAATATTGACACTACACCAGTTGGCTGATGGCTCAGAAACCAATATTTCATTTCATGATGTCTTTGAAGACACAAAATTGTCATATTTGTAAAATGAAATATTCAGAATATATCCATTTGGCTTCTCTATAGTGTAAAGAACGTAAGTTAGAGTAGCTGAGAAATGTGGATAAATATCCTGATAACCACTTAATATAGTTTTTTTTTTTCTTTTTTGCAGACTCATTACCATGTACATGCCCTTATAATAGAGCTTGTCCTTGAGTGTTGATCTTTCTCTTGTTGTCCAGAAAGCATTCACTGGGAGGTACTGTGGCATTATGGCAATGTCACTGGACTATTAATCCTGAACTCCCATGCTAATGTTATAGTGACATGGACTTGCATTCCACCATGGTGAATGGTGCAATGTGAATTCAACAAAGCTGAGATAAAACACTAGCTTAATGGTAATCATGTAATCACTATTGACTATTTTAACAGCATATTAACGTCCTTAAGGAAGGATGTCTGCTATCCTTACTTGGTCTACATGTGACTCCAGAACCACAGATTATGGTTGGCTGCTAACTACTCTCTGAGCAATTAGGGATGGGCAACAAAAGTTGGCCTAGTCAGAGATGCCTGCATCCCCTGAATGAATAGATTCAGCCTATTACAAACTTCTTGTATATTTTTACCATTGAATACAACAATTTAATTTCTTGAGAAAGTGAATTACAAAAGCAAGTTTTGGGATAAAAATTTGAAATTTCTTTCCTAGAACAGTAAGCTTATAATATTAAACTTTCATTTAACATTGCTGAAGTTTTTAGATATATATGTATCTACATATAAATCTACAGTTAATCCTTATCATTTTTAAAGTTCCTCTCAACCAGATGTTTATCTACTTTCTTTATAAATAAAATACATAGTTAACTTAATATTAATTGTTGTACAATTTCCAAATCTTTATTGTGTGGCTTTTCATTTTTCTGTGTTTCTAGATTGACTTGAAGATTGGGTTAGATATTTCAGCACTCCAATAGTTGCCAAAAAAGATTTATTCTAAATCTATCTGATTTAAAGTCATGATTTAGAGGTGCTATTGTTGGACTGGGCATGGACAAAGTTAAAAATCACACAACACCAGGTTATAATCCAACAGGTTTATTTGGAAGCAATAGTTTTTGAAGTGCTGCTTCTTCATCTGGTGTTTGTGGAGCAGAATCATAAGACACAGAATGTATAGCAACAGCATTACAGTGTCATGGAATGTAATATTAAACAAATTTAGCTTATGTCTTTCATCTTTTAGAGTGATCATGTTAGTTTTGGTTCCTTCATATGTAAATCCCAGGACTTTTTAAAAGTTACATTCTCAAGATAGCTTTAACAATAGGTGTCGTCTCAGCTCAGGTAATGCATTGAAGGTGTAAGGTTAAAGTCTGACTATCAACAAACACATTGACTTGGACCCCATTTACCACCCCCTAAGAAAAAGAATAGGAAATTACATCACCACAGGAAATTACATCACCAACCCAAGGAAACACAACATATAAATAGAAAGCAGGAAACACCAGCAGTGCTTTGTCCAGAGGCTTACTGAAGATGTTACCTTTTATGGTGACAAAACGTATGTAATAGAATGTGTTTACTGTGTAGATGGAATCTAGAGATCTAATGCTCTAATTAAAGTGTAATGGATTTTTTTTAAACAGACTCCAGACAGGAAATGGTTAATTTTTGATGGACCAGTTGATGCTGTCTGGATTGAGAACATGAACACTGTCCTTGATGATAACAAGAAATTGTGTCTGATGAGTGGAGAGATCATTCAGATGTCTCCTCAAATGAGTCTTATATTTGAACCAATGGATCTGGAAGTTGCTTCTCCTGCTACTGTAAGTAATCAAGTTCCAGTTTTGATCAAAATAAAGTACTGATTCTATGACAACGCTACAAGTAAGAAATGAAATTCATAGCAAATGCAGTCAGATTACGGATCATGACTTTCTATTAATTGACTTAACTTGAAGGAAAATCATTCGTATGCAGCAATCAATTTGTCCACACTTGGTCTCTGCAGGTTTTCAACCTTGCTGGAAGCAGTCAGGCATAGAATCAGTCATTATTGTAATGCAGTTTATAAAAATGATACTATGAATGAAAGGTAAGAGAGAGGTGTAACAGTATTTTCTATTTTGCATTGTTTTACAACTTTAAAAATATTTTCTATTTGAGAAACTGCTACTTGATAAACTAACAGCAGGGATTTCCTCTGAGCTGTCCCACACCACTGTAATAGGTTTGCTATATATATGGTTTGAACCTCATGCAGATTCTGACAAAGTTGTAGCAAGAGTGAGAGCCACTTCAAGGACACTTCTGGCCAATGTATTTTTTTTAAACTATATTATCTATTCATTACATTTTAGGTTTCAAGGTGTGGAATGGTTTATATGGAACCTCTTATGATGGGATGGAAGCCTGTAATGGTGTCTTGGATGAATAAGATGCCTCCAGGTGTTCGTCCCATGCACAAGGAATTAATCGAAGGGCTATTTGACAGAATGGTGCCAGTGTCTCTTCAATTTGTTCGAAAAGCAGCTAAGGTAACAAGCTGATTACATGTGCTTCCTGAAAATGTAATTACTTTTTTAACATACGTATTACCTTACATTCACTCTCTCATAACCTAACACATTTTTCATGGGAATTTCAGGGAACCTAAACTGAAAATATCATTCTAACAACAATTAAACTCCATAATCTAACTCAGGGGTCAGCACCCTTAATGAAAAGAAAAGCTGACTTGTTAAAAATATAACACCTTAAGAGGAACAATGCTGCTGTTCAAATGCCAATAATAATGAAAAACAAGATAAATAAATTAATATTTTCCAGGAAATGCAATTTTACTGATGTCTATAAGCATATATGTATACAAAGAGTTCAAGAGAAAGTTCCAAATTAAAAGCTTTCTCACAAATACAATGTTAATAAAAGTTTGAAATGAGAAAACCATTAAATAACAATAATAAAATAAATAAACATCAATAATTAAGTTAGTAGTACTCTTTCTTTAATGTGATCACTGCTGACTTTCTTTACAGAGTTATTCAATATCTGGACAGCTGTTATTTGTATTTTCAAGTAGGACTATAAACATTAATCTTTTAGTTGTTTCTCAACTTGCTTTTTATGACATTCTTACTTGAAAACATTTGGCCACATTGGAGATGATTCTTTATCTTCAGTCTCCTGGTTGGTGTCACTATTTTTACTGGCCTGTTCTTCGTGCTCTTCACAGATAAAGGCATGTCTTTAATTTTTTTGAACAATTTCATTTTTGTTTTTAAAATAACTCAGGCGGCACGGTGGCACAGTGGTTAGCACTGTTGCCGCGCAGCGCCAGAGACCCAGGTTCAATTCCTGGGTCAGGCGACTGACTGTGTGGAGTTTGCACATTCTCCTCGTGTCTGCGTGGGTGTGCTCCAGTTTCCTCCCACAGTCCAAAAATGTGCAGTTTGGTGAATTAGGCTAAATTGCCCATAGTGTTAGGTGTAGGGGAATGTGTCTGGGTGGGTTGCGCTTCGGCGGGTCGGTGTGGACTTGTTGGGCCAAAGGATCTGTTTCCACACTGTAAGTAACCTAATTTGATAAAGCACATGTTTACACATTCGCCATTTGTAAAACGTTTTCTCCACAATCTCTTGAACTATCACAGCACAAGTTGAACTACCTGATGATTTCATCAACATAGCTAACACATTTCTGAATTTCTCTACCTTGTTCTTCAACTCCACTTTGTTTCGCACTTTGCTAGTAGGATAATTTTTGCCTTTCAAGATTTAACATTTCACTATTGATGAGTTTTCATTTCAAATGAGATATAGGGAAAACAACTACATTTGGCTAACAACTCAGCCCTTGTTGCTCAGGATCTGGGGCCTCACCTGTCTATGTCTAAATCTATTTCTTTACCAAAATGGCAACAATTGCTTACATTAGTTAGTTCAGCTGCTTGACACTTTTAATGGTCATTTTTATTTATGACCCATGTGACAGTGCTGACTCTTTACAAATTATGTTTTGGTTTTGTTGTTGTGGTTCTGTTCGCTGAGCTGGAAATTTGTGTTGCAGACATTTCGTCCCCTGTTTAGGTGACATCCTCAGTACTTGGGAGCCTCCTGTGAAGCGCTTCTGTGATCTTTCCTCCGGCATTTGTAGTGGTTTGTACCTGCCGCTTCTGGTTGTCAGTTCCAACTGTCCGTTACAGTGGCCGGTATATTGGGTCCAGGTCGATGTGCTTATTGATTGAATCTGTGGATGAGTGCCATGCCTCTAG
>NC_057716.1:5115949-5158810 GCF_004010195.1 Chiloscyllium plagiosum | reverse complement strand
GTTCTGGTGAGTTGTTGTCTGAGAGTGGCTGTTGGTTTGTGTGCTGTTAAGAGTCCTAGTGGTCGTAGAGTCTGGCTGTCAGTTCAGAAATGTTCTTGATGTATGGTAAAGTGGCTAGTCCTTTGGATTGTGGCATGTCCTCATTCCGTTGTCTTTCCCTTAGGCATCTGTTGATGAAATTGCGGGGGTATCCATTTTTGGCGAATACATTGTAGAGGTGTTCTTCATCCTCGTTTTGCAGTTCTGGTGTGCTGCAGTGGGTTGTTTTTGGTTTTGTTTTCAGAGAGGTTGTAAAAGACACAGACTCCAAAAAGTCTAAGTTGAAGGGTTTTAGGGCCAGTTTGATTATAGTTAACAGATACTGCCTCAAGCATAAGGCTTTCAAGTTTAAAAAAAAATCACTTGTACAATGTAAGGAGATTGGCCAGTTCTTCCAGCTCAGCTTTTCTCTGGTTTGATTTTTTTTGGCAGACTAACTATTCACTGAAGTAAGTCAAGTAGTGTTTTGAAGTTGCTGGACCCAAAGAAGCAGGTTTATGCTGATCCTCCCTCTCTCTGACATCTTTCCTGAAAGAACATGTGTTTGATCTTACCTTTTGTACCAAGGGGTGTTTATGGGGATTGTTGAAAGTATTTGGAACAGCATCATTAAGTTGGTATAGTCTGTTGGATTTTCGGATAGGTTATGTTATTCAGTATTCTGTTCTCTTTTGTTTGTGTTTCATTCAGCAATCTTGTAAATAAAATCTGTTTTGTTTAAAACTGAGTGGTTTGATGAGCTTCATCATTCCTGGAATATCCATGTTACACCTGCTTAAAACAACTAGCAAAGTTGGGTTCTGGGCTACATTCTTGAAATGTTTTGAGGGGTCTGACCTGGTCCATAACAGATTGGGGCTGTTTGCGGGATTTGTTCTGTAGTTCCAAATTGGGATTAGGGTTGTTGGACTTGAAGGCAGTGAGTGGTAGGTATTAGTGTCTTTTGTTCTGGGTGTTGAATTTGTTTGATTTAAACAGTGCTAAGGATAGCAATGGCTCTTTTAGTCTCTGAGAGTTGTCTGGGGGTAGAAAAAGTGACTTTGGGGGTTTTACAAAAGGTGACGAAGGCCAAGCTGCTGGAATTAGCAGACAAGCTGGAGTTTTAGCTGCCTCCTTCTGTGAGGAGAGGAAAGATAATTACAGCAATAGCTCACCATTTAAATTTGTGGAAATGCCATCAAAATCTTTAGAGATGGCTAAAATTCAATTGAAAGTGAAGCAACTTGAGTTCGAGACAAACAATAAAGGAAAGGCAATAGAAATGAAACAATTTGATTTGTGATTAAAAGCAGAGGAGAGAGAAAGAGAGAAGAAAGGAAGAAAGAGAAAGAATTTGAACTTCAGAAATTGGCACTTAGTTAGGAAAGTCAGCTTAAAAGGATGGAGATGAAGGCTGAAGGTAAGCTGAGTGAGAGAGAGTGAGGGTGAGCAAACCCATGGTAGCCCACGGTCTGGTGAGAAACTGTTTAACTATATTCAAGCATTGCCTAAATTTGATTAGAAGGATGTGGAAACCTTTTTTATTTCATTTTAACATATGGCTAAACAGATGCCGTGGCTAGTGACCATGTGAGTTTGTTGATCCAAACAAAACTTGTAGGTAGAGCTAGTGAGGTTTTTGTATCATGATCAGAGGAGGTATCTGGGGCATATGAGGAGGTGAAGAAAGCCATCTTAAGTGCATATAAGCTTGTGCCAGAAGCCTACAGTTTCCAGAATCTAAGGAAGGACCCTGGTCAAAACTATTTTGAGTTTGAAAGGATCAAAGTAATTTTGATCGTTGGATAAGGAAATTAAAAATAGAGCAAACCTATGACACTCTTAGAGAGAGACGATTATTTTAGAGGAGTTCAAAAATTCACTTTCTGAAATAGTGAGAACTCATGAGGAGGAGCAGAGAGTTAAAACGACAAGCTTAGTAGCTGAAATGGCTGATGATTATGGGTTGGTCCATAAATCAAAGTTTGGCTTCCAAGATCAATTTCAATCCGTGAGGGATAGAAATTAGGAAAAGAAAAATCCTCACGTGGTAAGGGAAAGATAGATTTTGGTGAAGATCATAAGGATAACTTATCACAGACTGAAAAGGAAACTCTTGAAGTGGAAAGAGAAGTTAAAAAGCTCTATTGTTTTCACTGCAACAAAGTAGGCCACATGAAATCACATTGTTGTTAGATTAGGAAAAGTACTGGGAAGCCAGATGTAGGAAAACAGGATAAGCCAATGAATTTTGTTTAGTGGTAATGGGAAGCACAATGCTACAAAACTGCACCAGAAAGTACAAGCTGGTTGGAGGTTAGTTAAGGAAGAAATGCCAGATCTTCTTAAACCATATACCTGTGAAGGTAAAATTTACTCGCATAGGCCAGGCGCAGCAGGTAAAGAGGTTACAATATTAAGAAATACAGGATCTTCTCAATCTGTGATGTTGAAAGATGAAGAGATATGTACCTCAGAAAGACTATTACCAGAAAAGTTACTAATAACGGGAATTCACAGTGAGACAAGAAGCACTCAATTATGTGAAGTGAGGTTAGAGTATCCAGTGAAGAGTGGAGAAGTTGTGCTAGGAATACTGAACAAACTCTCAGCTCCATGAATACAATTTGTCTTTGCCAATGATATAGCTGTTTCACAGGTATGAATGCTGCCAACTGTGGTTGAAAAGCCATAGAAACTCAGGCAACTGAACAATTGCAGAACTCATATCCTGGGATTTTTCCGGACTGTGTGGTAATGAGGTCACAAAGTCACCAGTTGAAAGAGGAAAGATCAAAGAATACAAATAAGAAATTGAAGTGGAATTAGCAGAGACCCTGTTTGATCAGGTGGTGGAGACAAGCCAGGAGCAGATAGGTAACTGAATTACAGCAGAAGGATGAAAATTTAAAGCACTTGTATCAAAAGATATTCACAGAAAAAGAATCCGAATCTGAATGTTATTATCTTAAAAATGTTGTCTTAATGAGGAAATGGAGACCATCACATATTTGGGCAGATGAGAAATGGACAGAAGTTCATCAAATTGTATTGCCAATGGATCATAGAATGGAGCTGTTGTGAGTGGCACATGAGCGACCACTAAGGGATCATTTAGGAGTGAGAAAAACTCAAATTAAAATACAAAACATTTTTACTGGCCTGGACTGCACAAGGATGTAGTTGAATTTTGCCAGACATGTCATACATGTTAGGTAATTGGAAAACCACAGGCAGTAACAAAACCTGCACTTTTAATCCGATTCCTGAATTTGAGGAACCTTTTACAAGAGTCCTAATTGATTGCGTAGGATCCCTACCGAAAACAAAAAGTGGAAATCAGTGTTTGTTAACAATAATAGATGTTAACTAGATTTCCAGAGGCTGTCCCATTATGCAATATCACAGCTAAAAGGACTGTAAAGGAGCTACTCAAATTTTTCACTAGCTGTGGACTACCCACAGAGACTACAATCAGATCAAGAGTCAAACTCAACATCAAAAATATTCAAGGAAGTTATGGACAGTTTAGGAATAAAACAATTCAAATCTGCTGCATACCATCCAGAATTGCAGGGAGCACTAAAAAGGTGGCATCAGACATTAAAGGCCATGTTGAGGGCTTATAGTCAAGATTATCCAGATGATTGGGTTAAGGGAATTCCATTTGTGCTGTTTGCGATCAGAGATGTACCAAATGCACCAACCAAGTTCAGTCCATTTGAATTAGTTTTTGGGCATGAAGTGAGAGGACAGCTAAAATTGATTACGGAAAAATTGGTAAGTCTTAATTCAGAGACCACATATTTGTACTGCGTGTCAACTTTTAACGAATGATTAAATAGAGCAGGGGAGTTGGCAAGACAGCATTTAAAAGTATCACAGCGTACAATGAAATGGCAAACAGATTAGAAAGCAAAAACTCGCAGCTTTGCTATTGGGGATAAGGAGTTAGTCTTACTTCCTGTGATAGGCGATCCTTTAAAAGCAAGGTTTAGTGGACCTTATCAAGTTGAAAGAAAATTGAGTGAGGTCATATCTTGATAGAGATTCCAGACAGGAAGAAATCTCACAGAATGTGTCATCTAAATTTGCTCAAAAGGTATTTTGACAGGGAAGGAAAGCAGGAGGAGAATGTGTTATTGCTTACAACATAGAGGGAAAAACCAAGTTCAGAGGATTCTGAGTTGGACATTCCTCAAATCAAATTGGATAATGAGGAAATAGTCAAAAATTGAGATAAATTATTGAGTTACCTTCCAAAGGAAAGTGGACATGACTTAAAAGAGTTATTACTATCATATGGGGAGATATGTGGAAATAAATTGGGAAATACTAAACTAATTATGCATGATGTGGATATGGGAAATGCTGTTCGATTAAGCACCATCCTTTCGGCAAAACCCTCTAAAGTTGGCACGGGTTCAAAAGGAGATTGAACGCAAGCTCCAAGACAACATAATTGAAGTGAGTTACAGTGACTGGAGCTTACTCATAGTAATGATGCCAAAACTAGATGGTGCCCAATGGTTATGTGTGGACTACCGCAAAATCAATGCAGTTACAAAGATGATGTATGTCCAATTCTGCGTTTGGAAGATGATATTGAAAAGCAACTTATATTTCTAAGTTGGACTTGCTCAGAAGATACCGGCAGGTATCTTTGTCAGAAGGAGCAAAGGCAATTTTGGCTTTTGTCATGCCAAATGGACTGTATCTCATGCCATTTGGTTAGCAAAACACACCAGCCACATTTCAGAGACTAACCAATAATATCATTGTTGGATTACCCAATTGTGTCGTATACATTGATGACCTGGTGATTTTAGTTACATGGAAGTAACATTTGCAACATTTATCAGACTTATTCAATCAACTTCGAGAGGCAGGCTTGGTGATAAACCTGGCTAAAAGTGATGAAGAGCTTATGCTCAAAACGTCGACTCCACTGCTCCTCGGATGCTGCCTAACCAGCTGTACTTTACCAGCACCACACTTTTTGACTATAAGTGAATTTGCCAAAGCCCAAGTTATCTTCCTCGGCAATGTTATTGGACATAGACAAATGTCCCCACCAGATGCAAAAAACAAAAGTAATTGGGTAATTTCTCAGACCATCGACAAAAAGAGCAGTACTACTGTTCCTGGGATTGAGTGGATTTTATTGAAAGTTCGTACCAAATTTTTGCAGTGTGGCTGCACCACTCACTGAATTGCTAAAGAAAGACAAGAAGTTTCAGTGGACAGCGGACTGTCCGAAGGCATTTGATAGCCTGAAAGCTGTGTTAACCACTGCCCCAGTATTAGCCACACCTAATTATGCAAAGCCATCCAAGGTGGCTATCGACGCAAGTGATGTAGGTGCTGTGCTCTTGCAGGAAGACAACGAGACTATAAAAAGACCTATTAGGTACTTCTCCGGGAAATTGAACATTCATCAGCAGAAATAGTCAACAGTTGAGAAGGAGGCTTTGAGCATGCTGTTGGTGTTACATTTCAATATTTATGTTACATTTCAATGTTAGCAATGTATTTGAGACAATCATATACACTGACCGTAACCCATTGAAGTTTGCGGAGAAATTTAAGGACAAAAATGCCAAACTATTTAGATGGAGCTTATTGTTACAGCCATTCAATTTGAAAATTGTGCATGTGGCAGAATTGGAAAATGTGATTGCAGACTCATTGTCAAAACTTTAAAGAGAAACTGAGGCATTCGATGGCAAGAGTAAAACAGACTGAAATAGAATGTAGTTGGGTATGTTTGCATGTTTATGAATTTGGATTTGAATTTAAATTTAATTTATTATCACAGTGAAAAGCTTTGTCTTGCGAGCAATACAGGCAGATCACATAGTTAAATAGCACAGATAATCAATGTAATGTATATGTGTGTTTTGGAATACTACCAATTTAGGATTAAGGGATTTTAAAATGAAGCCATCATTAGATATTGATGGTTCATTTTATTTTAAAGGGAGAGGTGTGACGATGCTGCTGCTTTAACAAGGTTATGTTGTCCTTGTTTTTTTTACTTGACAGATCATAAAAGGCACAGACTCCAAAGGTTTAGGGTTTTTGGGCCAGTTTGATTATAACTAGCAGATACTGCCTCAGGCAAAAGGCTTTCAGGTTTAAAAGAAAACACGTACAATGTAAGGGGAGTGGCCAGTTCTCCCAGTTCTGCTTCTCTCTGTTTTGATTTTCTCGGCAGTCTGGCTATTCTCTGAAAGCAGTTGCGTAGTGTTTTGAAGCTGCTAGATCCAAAGAAGCAGGTCCATGCTAATCTTCCCTTTCTCTGACTTCTGTCCCATAAGAACATGTGTTTGATTTTACCTTTTGTGCCAAGGGGTGTTTATGGGGATTGTTGAAAGTATTTGGAAAAGCATTAAGTTGGTATAGTCTGTTGCGTTTTCGGATCGGTTAAGTTGTTCTTTATTGTGTTTTCCTTTGTTTGTGTTTCATTAAGTAATCATGTAAATAAAGTTTGTTTTGTTTAAAACTAAGTGGTTTGACCAGCTGCGTCAGTCCTGGAATATCCATGTTACACCTGCTTAAAAAAAAATTAACAAAGTTAGGATCCGAGCTACCTTCTTGAAATGTTCTGAAGGGGTCTGGCCTGGTCCATAACACCTATTTATTTAAATGAACAATTAATCACTTTGGAATTCATGTTTACTGTTGTGACAAGCCTTATCTTCATGAAATGACCTTACAGCTATCCTCTCCAAATGAGAGGGAAATTGAAATATGGCAACCCACTCCATGCAAAAAGATTGAACCACTCTGCTGTAATCCATCCGAATGAATTCTTTATTTGAGTTTCCTGCAAGCAGAATTCACTCGCGACCTTTTCTATGACAAATTATTGTATGGTTCCCCTTGCTGCCATTCCATCATTCCTTGTGACTCACCATATGCTGATCCCGACTTTAGCCTTGTCCTTATGTTGTTGGTATCTCAGTTGATGCCTGAAATTGTAAAATTAAATCATGATACCTCCTACCCTCTTTATTCTCTTCATATTGTTCTTCTTCTTCCTTGGAATCTTTGGAGGCTAAGGAGATTTTGAATATCTGAAAGCACAAAAGGATAAGAGTAGGGCAAAAATGAGCAAACGGAAGTGCCAGAGGAGTGAAGCAGAATTTCAAATTACAGCATGTTCAAGGCATCTTTCAGGGGAAGATGCATGCCATTATAGTTGATAGCCTCAGTAGCATTAGATGCACTGACTGAGATGGTCCTGATAATTCTATAAGCCATCTTCTCAGAACATTGATGGCACACAGACATGCTGATTCTCAGTTTGTCTTGGTGGTTTTGCATCTATTTACTGTTACCTACTCCAAGAAAGAAGACAGAATGCCAATTACTGTGTGTCAATGTTTCTGGACAGTATTTCTGCCAAACCAGAATAGTTGTTGGTTTGCAGAGACATGAGAAATGGACGTTGTTTTGCTCTCAGGCTCTTCTATGAGGCTATGTGAGAGGGTCCCTGCTGTGCTCCCATTTTCCCACTTTGCTCATTGTCATATTTCACGCCTTTAGCTGACATAATTGGAGGCTATCAATGGGTATTATGTATTGTAAGAATATTTGCAATGGGTGAGGGTTTGGAAATTATGCATTATTCAGTGTAGGAAGAAGGTGGCACTTAGTCAAGATTTACCTTAATATTTCAAGTCCAATGGGACTCTTCTTTGGAACCCTGGAGTTCTGAGTTAAAAATCACACAACACCAGGTTATAGACCAACAGGTTTAATTGGAAGCACTAACTAGTGGAGCGCTGCTCCTTCATCAGGTGGTTGTGGAAAATTTATAGCAAAAGTTTACAGTGTGATGTAACTGAAATTATACATTGAAAAATACCTTGATTGTTTGTTGAGTCTTTCATCTGTTAGAGTGACCATGATAGTTTCAGTTCATTCATATGAAAATTACAAATCATTTTTAAAAAGTTACATTCTCAGGTTAACTGTAACACTTAGTGTCAGCTGGATAAAATGTTAAGATGTTGAAGGTGTTAGCCCCCTGTTCTCTGTCTGTGCCATAATGTTTAGACTGATTCTAATCTAAAAAGTGAGTTAACAGATTCTTACATGGGTTCATGCAGATTTTGAGCAAAGTACAATGTAACTCTGGAAGTACAAGTTCCCCCCCACAAACGTGTGCGTGTGTGTCTGTCTGTCTGGGGTGGGGGTTGTGAGTGTGAGAGAGAGTGTATATGTGTGTGTGTGTGAGTGTAAAGTGTCTAAGTCTGTGAGAGGATGCATGTGTGAGTGTGGGAGTCTATGGGTTGGGGGGTTGTGAGTGTCTGTGAGAGAGAGTGTATATGTGTGTAAGTGTAAAGTCTGTGAGAGGATGCATGGGTGAGTGTGGGAAAGTGTGTGTCTGTAGGAGTGTGTGTGAGTGTCTGTGTTTGTATAAGTATATAGGAGTGCCTGAGTGTGTGCATGTGTGTGTGTCTGTGTGTGTGCGCGTCTCTGTGTGTAGGAGTGTCTGTGTGCCAGCATCTGCAGACCTCACTTTCTCCACCTTGGAGGATGGTCACCCGAAGATCCGAGGTTGAATGTCCTGGACCGCTGAAGTGTTCTCCAACTGGGAGGGAACCCTCCTGTCTGTTGATTGTTGTGCGGTGCCCATTCATCCATTGCTGTAGCCTTTGCTCGGTTTCACCAATGTACCATGCCTCAGGGCATCCTTGCCTGCAGCATAAGAGATAGACAACATTGACTGAGTCACAAGGGTACCAACCACATACATGATGGGAGGTGTCCCCACGTGTAATGGTGGTGTCCATGTCCACACTCTGACACGTCTTGCAGCGCCTACCGTGACAGGGATGTATGGAGTTGTCCTGAAAGCTGGGCTGCTTGTACAAACAATGATTTGTTTGAGGTTTGGTGGTTGTTTAAAAGTGAGCAGTAGGGGTATGGGGAAGGTCTTGGCAGGGTGCTCAGGGATGCCCTCATAAGAATGGGGGATGATGCTCAACTTAACAATCGCCAGTTCTGATGTGCTACAGCAAGGAACCGTAATGAACTCCTCAGGAGACAGATACGTGCTGCAACCGACAGGGTACCCTTCATTGTCCAGTACTTCCCAGGAACCAAAAAACAATGCCATGTTCTTCGTGACCTGCAACACATTATCAATGAGGATGAGCACCTCGCCAAGACGTTCCCCACACCCCTACTGCTCACTTTTAAACAATCGCCAAACCTCAAACAAATCATTGTTTGTACAAGCAGCCCAGCTTTCAGGACAACTCCATACAACCCTGTCACAGTAGGCACTGCAAGACGTGTCAGAGTGTGGACATGGATACCACCATTACACGTGGGGACACCTCCCATCATGTATGTGGCTGGTATCCTTGTGACTCAGTCAATGTTGTCTATCTCTTACGCTGCAGGCAAGAATGCCCTGAGGCATGGTACATTGGTGAAACCGAGCAAAGGCTACAGCAACGGATGAATGGGCACCGCACAACAATCAACAGACAGGAGGGTTCCCTCCCAGTTGGGGAACACTTCAGCGGTCCAGGACATCCGACCTTGGATCTTCGGGTGACCATCCTCTAAGGTGGACTTCGGGACAGGCAACAGCGAAAAGTGGCCGAGCAGAGGCTGATAGCTAAATTCTGTACCCATAGGGAGGGCCTCAACTGGGACCCTTGGGTTCATGTCACACTACAGGTGACCACCATTGTACTATACACACACATATACACACAAACACACACACTCCTACACACAGACACACACACACATGCACACACAAACACTTAGGCACTCCTATATACATAGACGCACACAGATATTCACACACACTCCTACAGACTCACACACTCCCACACTCACCCATGCATCCTCTCACAGACTTTACACTTACGCACATATACACTCTCTCTCACACTCACAACCCCCACCCCAGACAGACAGACAGACACACATGCACACGTTTGTGGGGGGGAAATTTGTACTTCCAGAGTTGCATTCTACTTTGCTCAAAATCTGCATGATTTTGAGAATCTGTTAACTCACTTTTTAGATTAGAATCAGTCTAAACATTATGGCACAGACAGAGAACAACAGGGGGCTAACACCTTCAACATCTTAACATCTTATCTGGCTGACACTAATTGTTACAGTTAACCTGAGAATGTAACTTTTAAAAAAAGTTTTGTGATTTACATATGAAAGAACTGAAACTATCATGGTCACTCTAACAGATGAAAGACTCAATAAACAATCAAGGTATTTTTCAATGTATAATTTCCGTTACATCACACTGAGGATGAGCACCTCGCCAAGACTTTTGCTATAAATTCTCCACAACCATCTGATGAAGGAGCAGCGCTCCAAAAGCTAGTGCTTCCAATTAAACCAGTGGGTGGCACGGTGGCACAGTGGTTAGCACTGCTGCCTCATTGCACCAGAGACCTGGGTTCAATTCCCACCTCAGGCAACTATCTGTGTGGAGTTTGCACATTCTCCCCGTGTCTGCGTGGGTTTCCACCAGGTGCTCCGGTTTCCTCCTACAATCCAAAAATGTGTAGGTTAGGTGAATTGACCAAGCTAAATTGCCCATAGTGTTAGTGTAGGGGAATGGGTCTGGGTGGGTTGCTCTTTGGAGGGTTGGTGTGGACTTGTTGGGCCGAACGGCCTGTTTTCACACTGTAAGTAATCTAATCTAATAAAAACCTGTTGGACTATAACCTGGTGTTGTGTGATTTTTAGCTTTATGCACCCCAGTCCAACACCGGCATCTGCAAATCTGGAGTTCTGACACAGAGTCATATTGGACTCAAAACATTAATTCTGTTTTTTTTCCTCTATAGTTGCTGCCAGACCTGCTGAGTTTCTCTAGCATTTTCTGTTTTTATTTCAGATCTCCAGCATTCATAGTGCTTTGATTTTATTGAAAGGTTTATAATCCAGTCGCTCTCTTATTCAAAACTAGGGGACTGTCCAATTTTGTTTTCTTTCTATATTCCATACAATTGATTGTGATGCACTAATATATGTATCTATATTTTTTATGCAGTTTTAACTGAAAAGTTGCATTGTTACTTTATTCTACACCTATATACTCACAATTATGAGATAAAATGGTGGAAATAATAATAATTTTACTTTATGAAATAAAGTACTAATGGATGAATTTCTATGGTAGGTCTCTCATTTCAGTCATAGCTTCAGCAGCTATGCCATTTTTACAGGCTGTGTACAGATCTTGCTTTTTAACAAAACAAGTCTACTAATTTCTGGTTTTTGCTAAGTGCTAACTATGAATAACAAGATTCTTAAATGTACTTGCAACCTGCAGGAGTTAGCTCCTACAAGTGACACAAGCTTGGTTCAGTCACTCATGAACCTTATGGACTGTCTAATGGAGGAATTTACAGATGCTGCCAAAGTCAAGCAAATGAATGAACGCGACATCTGTTCTTGGCTTGAGGTAAGTATTGCTTTTCCTGTGGTTAAGTTTCAAAGTTTCCATTTTTCTGAGGCAGTATGAAAATATATTTGCATTGTTAAAAATACACTTTGAGATATTTTATATAATGGGAAAATGCCCAGTATAGACAGTGAAATTTCTGATGAGAACTTCCACTCTATCATAGTTTAAATGCAGGCCTCCCACCACTAATCATACCTTTATTCCTCCAAAATTCTGTTAATTCCCCAATTGTTTGAAATTATCAGCTCTGAGCACACTTCTTAGCTTGGCTTTTCTGCTCCCATTCGAGTCTTCCTGCTGCATTCCCATCTGTTTCACTCTTTTGTCATACTTCGCTCCTGCTATAAATTTTAAAAATGGCCTCCGATCTGAGGGTGTTGTAATTGTAATGAGGTTAACAGGTGAATATAGAATATGAGATCCCTGATTGGGCTGTTAGAGGTTCTGTTCACTCTCAGATCTGGCTCTGAGGACGTTAGACTAGTGTCAAGTGCAATGCATGTGTAAATAAAGGATGACTTGGTTGCGGGTTGCTGGCCTTCATGAAGTTATTTCAGAGGATTTGGTGACATCCAGCATTGTAAATGCTTAGTCATTTCTGTCCCTGACCTAATTCATCTCATTCTCCCAAAGGCTGTTTTTCCTGAAGTGCCAGGCTTATTTTCTAAAAGATTAATGCTGTATGAAATCCATTTGGATTTGTAAAGTTCTTCATAATTGAAGAATTCTGATCAGTTCTGCTTTATCAATCATTTTGTTATATGTGCCATCTCCTGTGCATTGTCCCACTTTTTAAACTTTGTGTACCATATCAGGAAGAAGTAAGTCAAAAGCATAGTACATTTTAGGCACGCATTTTGTTTACCATGGAGGGAAGCGAGAGGCTTTTAGGAATAGCTAGTGAAGTTCATTACATTTTTCTTGACCAGAAACAGTGGTAAAGCATCATCTTCCTTGTCTTAAAAGCATTGGTCTCAAGTTTCTACTATTATTTATGTATTAATTTGATAAGATATATTGTAGTTTGTGTGCTCTTCTTTACATAAGTTGGTAAGCTTTTTATCAGTTCATCCATTTGCTTATTAACTTTATGAACAATAAGGAAGTACTTAGTGAACCAAAAGATGGACTGTATCCTACAGATAGAAGCAGACATATTAGGAAAAGCTAGGTCTTAATAATTTAGGAGCTACATTTTCAGTCTGGCACATAGGTGGTGTTTTGACATTAGCTACCAGTAACAGTTTGTATGCTTTTTAAAAAAAAATATGAAAATATAAAACCATAATATCAAGGAGCTGGAGTAGGTCATTGGCCCTTTGAACTTGTTCCACGATTCACCAAGATAATGGCAGATATTTGACTTCAGTTCCACCTTTTTATGCTATTCCCATGGTAGGAGGCAGAAGTTGTTGGTCGAATGTTGTTTTCAGTTGTGACTGGAAACCTGTCTATAGTGGTGTACCTTAGGGTTTGGTGCTGCATTCCTTGCTGTTTGTAGTCTATGCTAATGATCTAGACGTGAATGTCAGAGGTTTGATCGATAGACGACATGAACATTTGTGGTATGATAAATCATAAGGGGTAAAGCCTTCGACTATAAGATGGTGCGGACAGGCTCGTCAGATGAACAGAACAATGGCAAATGGAACTTAATGCTGAAAAGTGTTAGATGATGCATTTTGCAAGACCACTTGACAAAGCAAGGGAGTATATGAGGATCAAAGGGACCATTACAACATTTAAGAAGTATTTAGATGATCACTTGAAGTGTCAAAGCATATGCAGCTACAGGCCAAGTACTGGAAAATGGGACAAGAGTAGGTGGGTGCT
This sequence comes from Chiloscyllium plagiosum, assembly GCF_004010195.1. Lineage (NCBI taxonomy): Eukaryota > Metazoa > Chordata > Chondrichthyes > Orectolobiformes > Hemiscylliidae > Chiloscyllium > Chiloscyllium plagiosum. Next base: position 5,145,489 of record NC_057716.1, on the reverse strand, counting down.
TGATGACCAGAGCAGACACAATGGGCTAAAGGGCCTCTTTCAGTGCTGTAAAAGTCTGACCATATTCCAATATTTCTTAATTCCCTTCATACTCAAAAGTCTACTGATTTCTGTGTTGAATATATTCAATAGCTGAGTATTTCCTTCTCTCTGGAGCAAATAATTCCAAGGATTTATGACAGTTTGTATGAAAAAAATTCTCCTCTATCCTGAATGTCTGAGCCTTTATTCTAAGTCTGTGACTCAATATTCAAGATTGTGCAGTCAGGTGAAACATTTTCTCAGTCCTTTAATAATTTCATATTTCAAACGTCTGAATTAGGAGCTGTAGTAGGAAATTCAACCCTTCAAGTTTGTTCTGCCATTCAGTAAGATCATGGCTGATCTGCTTGTGTTCTTAATTTCACTTTCCCATCTTCTCTTGACAGCCATTGATTTCCTGGCCTAACAAGAAATTATCTACCTGTCTTTAGCGATATTTAGTGACCTTGCCTCCTCACCTTTTGAAACTGGGAATTACAAAGCTGGACAACTCTTTTAGAGAGAAAAAAAACACAATCCCTCATCTCTGTCTTATAAGGCAACCCTAATTTTTTTTAACAATGTTCCGTACTTCTGGCCTCATCTACAAAAGGAAGTATCCTTGGGCCCTTAATTGGCTGGTAGACCCCACCACTCTCCAATTAACCACATACATCTGCAAAACACTACAGAGCTGGTACCCTTTGCGATTGGATTTAAAACGCAAATACAAATCTACCTCCTCTGCCAAATCTAATCTATAAATTATAAGTATATGAGGGTCAAGCATTGATCTTTGTAGTGTCTTGCTAGTTACAGCAAACCTCTCCTAAAATATTCCATTCATTTAATACTCAATACATTACCCCAATCCAAGAGTCTAGAATCTTGGAGTCATAGCGATATATAGCAGACTCTTTGGTGCAACTTGTTCATGCCGACCATATATCTTGAACTGATCTAGTCCAATTTACCAGCTTTTGGCCCATATCCCTCTAAACCTTTCCTAATCATCCAAATGCCTTTTAACTGTTGTAATTGTACCAGCATCCACCACCTCCTTTGGCAGATCATTCAGACCCGCACCACCTTCTATATTAAGAAATTGCCCAGTAGGTCCCTTTTTAAATCTTCCCTCTCTCACCTTAAGCCTATGCCCTCTAGTTTTGGACTCGCCTTCCCTGGGGAAAAGATGTTGGCTACTCAACCTATTGATGCTCCTCGTGACTTTATAAACCTCTATAAGTTCACCCCTCAGCCTCTGACATCCCAAAGAAAATAGCCCCAGCCTATTCAGTTTCTCCTTCCGCTTAAATTCTCCAACCTTGGCCACATCCTTGGAAGTCTTTTCTGAACCCTTTCAAGTGTAACTATGGCTTTCCTATAACAGACAGAGCAGAATTGAACATAGTATTCCAAAAGTGGTCTAACTAATGTCCTGGACAACCGTAACATGACCTCCAAACGCCTATACCCAATGCACTGACCAATAAAGACAAGAATGCGAAACCCCTTTTTCACTGTCCTGTCTACCTGTGACTCCACTTTCAAGGAACTATTAATCTGCTCCCCAAGGCCTCTCTGTTTGTCAACACTCCCCAGGACCTTACCATTAAGTGTAAAGTCTTGCCCAAATTAAACTCTATCTGTCACTTCTTGGCCCATTGGCCCATCTGATCAAAGTCCCATAGTACTGTGAGATAACCTTTATTGCTGTCCAATACAGCACCTTTTTTGGTGTCATCTGTAAACTTACTAATCGCACCTCCTATGTTCACATCCAGATCATTTATGTAATTGACAAAAAGCAGTGGATCCAGCACCAATCCTTGCAGCACACTGCAGTCCAATTTCTCTCTTGTTTCAAGCTATAAATGGTGTCAGATCTGTTGAGTAATTTTTCAGGAGTCTGGTTAAGTTGTTGCACACATCTTTTAGATGGTGGACACTGTTACGATGTTATGGGGATAATGCACATGTGACTTCAAGTGGACAGGGCCTGGGAAATGAATATTCAAGGCTATACATGCTATTGTAAGGACAGACTGACGGGCAGAGGGGGTGGGTGGCCCTATTGGTAAGGAATGATATTCAGTCCCTTGCGCGGGAGGACCTAGAATCAGGGGATGTAGTGTCATTATGGATAGAGCTGAGAAATTCTAAGGGTAGAAAAACCCTCATGGGAGTTATCTACAGGCCCCCAAACAGTAGTCTGGGTGTAGGGTGTAAGTTGAATAAGGAGCTGAAATTGGCCTTTCGCAAAGATATTACTACACTTGTTATGGGGGATTTCAGCATGCAGGTAGACTGGGAGAATCAGGATGGTACTGGACCCCAAGAAAGGGAGTTTGTGGAGTGCCTCCGAGATGGATTCTTAGAACAGCTGGTGCTGGAGCCTACCAGGGAGAAGGCAATTCTGGATCTGGTGTTGTGCAATGAACCGGATTTGATCACGGACCTCGAAGTGAAGGAGCCATTAGGAGGTAGTGACCATAATACAATAAGCTTTAATCTGCAATTTGAAAGGGAGAGGGTACAATCGGAAGTGACAATATTTCAGTTGAATAAAGGGAACTATGGAGCTATGAGGGAGGAGCTGGCCAAAGTTCAATGGTGCAATACCCTAGCAGGGATGGCAGTGGAACAACAATGGCAGGTATTTCTGAGTATAATGCAGAAGATGCAGGATCAGTTCATTCCAAAAAGGAAGAAAGATCCTAGGAGGAGGCATGGGTGGCCGTGGCTGACGAAGGAAGTTAAGAAACATATAAAGTCAAAAGAGAAAAAGTATAACATGAGTGGGAAAATGGAGGACTGGGAAGCTTTAAAAGAACAACAGAGGATAACTAAGAAGGAAATACGCAGAAAATAAATGAGGTACGAAAGTAAACTGGCCAAAAATATAAAGGAAGATAGTAAAAGCTTTTTTTTGGATATGTGAAAGGCAACAAAATGGTTAAGACTAAAATTGGGCCCTTGAAGACAGAAAGGGGTGAATATATTATGGGGAACAAAGAAATGGCAGAAGAATTGAATTGGTACTTCAGATCTGTGTTCACTGGGGAAGACACAAGAAATCTCCCAGAGGTAATAGTGGCTGAAGGACCTGAACTGAAGGGAATTTATATTTGCCAGGAATTGGTGTTGGAGAGACTGTTAGGTCTGAAGGCTGATAAGTCCCCGGGACCTGATGGTCTACATCCCAGGGTACTGAAGGAGGTGGCTCTAGAAATCATGGATGCATTGGTGATCATTTTCCAATGTTCTATAGATTCAGGATCAGTTCCTGCGGATTGGAGGGTGGCTAATGTTGTCCCATTTTTTAAGAAAGGTGGGAGAGAGAAAACAGGAAATTATAGACCAGTTAGTCTGACCTCAGTGGTGGAAAAGATGCTGGAGTCAATTATAAAGGATGAAATTACAACACATCTGGTTAGCAGTAACAGGATGGGTCAGAGTCAGCATGGATTTATGAAGGGGAAATCATGCTTGACTAATCTTCTTGAATTTTTTGAGGATGTAACTCTGAAGATGGACAAGGGAGATCCAGTGGATGCAGCTTACCTGGACTTTCAGAAAGCCTTTGATAAAGTTCCATATAGGAGGTTAGTGAGCAAAATTAGGGCGCATGGTACTGGGGGCAAAGTACTGACTTGGATTGAAAATTGATTGGCTGACAGGAAACAAAGAGTAGTGATAAACGGCTCCCATTCGGAATGGCAGGCAATGACCAGTGGTGTACCGCAGGGATCAGTGCTGGGACCGCATCTTTTTATAATATACATTAATGATATAGATGATGGTATTGAAAGTAATATTTGCAAATTTGCTGATGATACAAAGCTGGGTGGCAGGGTGAAATTGAGGAGGATGTTAGGAGATTACAGGGTGACCTGGACAGGCTAGGTCAGTGGACAGATGCATGGCAGATGCAGTTTAATGTAGATAAATGTGTGGTTATCCACTTTGGTGGCAAGAACAGGAAGGCAGATTACTACCTAAATGGAGTCAAGTTAGGTAAAGGGGCAGTACAACGAGATTTAGGTGTTCTTGTACATCAGTCAATGAAAGCAAGCATGCAGGTACAGCAGGCAGTGAAGAAAGCTAATAGCATGCTGGCCTTCATGACAAGAGGAATTGAGTTTAGAAGCAATGAGGTTCTTCTACAGCTGTACAGGGCCCTGGTGAGACCGCACCTGGAATATTGTGTGCAGTTTTGGTCTCCCAATTTGAGGAAAGACATTCTGGCTATTGAGGGAGTGCAGCGTAGGTTCACGAGGTCAATTCCTGGAATGGCGGGACTATTTTATGTTGAAAGATTGGAGCAACTGGGCTTGTACACCCTTGAGTTTAGAAGACTGAGAGGGGATCTGATTGAGATGTATAAGATTATTAAAAGATTGGACACTCTGGAGGCAGGAAGCATGTTTTCGCTGATGGGTGAGTCTCATACCAGAGGACTGAGTTTAAAAATAAGGGGTAGGCCATTTAGAACAGAGTTGAGAAACTTCTTCACCCAGAGAGTGGTGAGTGTGTGGAATGCTCTGCCCCAGAAGGCTGTGGCGGCCAAGTCTCTGGATACTTTCAAGAAAGAGTTGGATAGAGCTCTTAAGGATAGTGGAATCAAAGGTTATGGGGATAAGGCAGGAACAGGATACTGATTGAGGATGATCAGCCATGATCATAATGAATGGTGGTGCTGGTTCGAAGGGCAGAATGGCCTACCCCTGCACCTATTGTCTATTGTTGCAACATGAATCAATGGTGGAGGGAGTGAGTGTTAATAGTGGTGGACGGGGTTGCAATCAAGTTAAAATATTACTTTGTCCCGGATGGTGTTGAGCTTCTTGACTTTTGTTAGAGTTGTCTTCATCCAAGAGCTGGGGTGTATTCAACTACACTCCTGACTTGTGTCTTGTATACTGTGGAGACAGAAGGTGCATTGCTCACTTGAATTCTGAGTTTCTTAACTGTTGTTACAGCAACAGTATTTATATAGCTGGTCCAGTTCAGTTTCTTGATAATGGTAATCTCTAAGGTGTTGATGTTGGAAGTTACAGAGATTGTAATGCCTTTGAATGTCAAGGGGAGGTGTTTACACTCTCTCTTATTTGTGATGGTCAATGCCAGGCACTTGTGTAGTGGAAGTGTACTTGCCACTTGTCAGCCAAAGACTGAATCATCATCATCATTGAGTCATGAAATCCCTACAGTGTGGAAACAGGCCATTTGGCCCAGCAAGTCCACACTGACCCTCCGAAGAATAACTCATTTACATCCATTCCCCTACATTTCCAATGCCTAGTGAACCTAACCTACACATCCCTGAACACTATGGACAATTTAGTACTGCTAATTCACCTAACCTGCACATCTTTGGACTTTGGGAGGAAACCTAAGCATCTGGAGGAAACCCACGCAGGCATGGGGAGAATGTGCACACTCCACACATACTCCAACTCCACAATGTTGTCTGGATTTTCCTGCATGTGCACACATACTGCTTCAGTATCTGGAACAGTGCTGAACATTATGTAATCATCAAAGAATATCCCACTTTTCACCTTATGATGGTGGAAAGGCCATTGCTGAAGTAGCAAAAGATGGTTAGGCATTGAAGACTACCACGAGGAACATCTTTTGAGATGTCCTAAATTTGAGATGACTGATCTCCAACAACCATAGCTATCTTCATTTGTGTTAGACATGACCCCATCCAATAGAGAATTTTCACCCTAATTCCCATTGACTATAGTTTTGTAAGAGCTCCATGATGCCATACGTGGCCTCCTCCACTGCCAAATCAAAGCTACCTGCTGACTGTAGGAAGAACACCTCATCTTCCACCTCGGGACTCTATTACCATATGGCATCAACATTGACTTCACTAGTTTCCAAATTTCCCCACCCCCACCTCACCACAGATCCAACCCTCCAACTCGGCACCTTCCTCTTGACCTGACTTATCTGCCCATCTTCTTCCCACCTATCCACTCCACCTTCCCCACCAACCTATCACAATCACCGCCTACCTGCAATCACCTATCGTCTTCCCATCTACTTTCCCCACCCTGGTCCCATCCTGATGCCCCTTTTCATCTCTCAGCCCTTCCCCCTTCACATTCCTGATGAAGGGCTTATGCCTGAAACGTCGGATGCTGCCTGACCTGCTGTGCTTTTTCCAACACCACACTTTTTGACTCTGACTCTCTAGCATCTGCAGTCTTCATTTTTCCACACTAACTTGATCTCACATTCAGCTCACTCTGGTGTTTAGCTTCTTTGTCCATGTTTTGGTCAAGGCTGTAATAAGGTCAAGAGCTGAGTGGTCCTGGCAGAAACTGAACACTAATCTCAGTCATTCTATCAATTTGCTGATGATTGACCATAACCATCACAACCGACTCACCCAGCAACTCATCCACCTACCCTTACCACTCCCACCCCCAATGCATTTGTCCACCTCATGCAGTTTGTCCATCTATTCACTCTATCCACTATCCCATCTGGGCCATTTACCCTGCTATCCACCATACCGACTTATCCACCTACTAACTCATTCATCTATTCAACTCACTCACATATGCACACTCTTAATCATTCATTCATTCACTAATGTTTATCTATTCATCCACTCACTAAAATTCAAAGACTGAACCTTTAAGTTTCCCATACTGTAATTCACACAGTAAAAAAGAGATATATCCTGTCCTCCCCAACTATTCTGCTGTGATGGAGTTCCCTGACATATCCTGCACTGAGCACTTCTCTGAAAGCTAGGATAGAGGAACATGTAACTGTATTGAATCAGGGCAGTTTTTGATGACAAAATGTAGGAACAAATTACTGCAGATGCTGGCATCTGTACTGAAAACAACAAATGCTGGAAATCATGGTGGGTCAGAAGAGCCAGCTTACATTTCAAGTCGAGAAGGCTCTTCATCAAAGGGATTGCTATACACATATTATGGTCACTGATCAGAAGCTTCATGGCAATATACTCTGCCTGATTGTGCTTGGTTTAGTGCATAGCTTGTGTTCTTTATGAAATGATTTTGCGTGAATTCTTCTGTTCACTATTGCTTTTATTCTTCATAGGGAATTTTTCTGTTTTCCCTAATCTGGTCAGTTGGTGCTACCTCCAGAGAGGATGATCGACTGAAGTTTGACAAACTTGTGCGAGAAATAATCAATGGACCTCTTACTGAGGAGACAAGAACACTCTTCAATTTATTTCTTCAAGTTGATCCTCCAGCAAAACTCCCTACTGTTCCGATTCCTGAGGAGGGCCTTATCTATGACTATGTGTTCATTAAAGATGTATGTACTAAAATAAGTTGATTCCTTTGACTCTTGTTGTATGAGGGAAATGTCAAGCATTTATCTGTTACATTAAGATTAAGAGTTCAGATGTGTGAAAGATCAAATCTAAATTCATCATTCTGCAGCTTTACATTGCTGAGCCAGTATATTGCACTCCCCATATGTAAAAACAGAGATTAAAATTCTATTTTATTAATTCAGGTTGAATATTTATAAATTTAAGTGGGATATTAAAAATACAAACATTTGAGAAATTAGTTTATTTCAAGATCTTGAACATTATATTTAATATAAAAAATTCTGTTATATTTAGAAGTCCTCTCGGTATCCTCTGTTAGGTAGAAAGTTAGAGCTCTCCAAAATATAATTAGTGTTGATGTTCGAGTAGAAGATGAATTAGCTGAAATATTAAAATTGTTTTCTATATTTCAATAGAAATGATATGACTAACTTGATATTCAATTTTTAGAATATGCATAATTCAAGGTAATTTTGCAATTAGATTTACACAATATGCAGAGAGTGGAGGAGGAACATGTCATAGGTTAGCAACTTCTCTGTTGGATTTTGCTGCTTGCAATTTAATGGTTCTATAAGGGAACAAGAGAGAACTTTTGGCATGAACTGACTTTAATAATTGAAGATTTAGTAAGCGATTTCAAGGTTCTACAAAACTGACCTAAAATAAAACTTAAAATGGTTGAGAGAACTGATACAGCGAGCTACTAACTGTTACTGATAAATTTTAAAATTGGGTATGATTTCAAATTAGAGTAAATGTAATTTGAAAGAAATTTAAATTTGAAATTGGGAAGAATTAGATGCTTGAGAAAAAATTGACAAGCACTGTAGTGAAAGCAAAAAGAAATGTTAATGACATTCAAATTGCAACTGGGTATTGACAAGGGAAAGTTCTGAAGAAGAGTTATGCCTTCATCAATTGGCTTTTTAAAAATTCATTCACAGGATGTGGGTGTCGCTGGCTAGGGCCACCAGCCTTAATTACCCATTGAGAATCAAACACTTTGCTGTGAGTCTGGAGTCATGTCTCAGCCAGATCAGGCGAGGATACAAGATTTCCTTCTCTGAAGGACATTAATATATCAGATGGGTTTTTATGACAATCAACAATGGTTTCATGGCAATCAATAGATTATTAATTTCACAAATCTTTTATAGAATTCAAATTCCACCATCTGCTGTTCAAACCCGGGTTGCCAGAATGTTAGCTGACTTTCTGGATTAATAGTCTAGTGATATTACCACTGGGCAATTGCCTCTCCTAAAACTATTTTCTAACCAATCTGTTTAGAAATGGAACAGTTGAGACGTAAACCTGGGTCTCCTGTTTCAGAGGTAAAGAATATGCCACAGATCCCCTATTTCACCACTACCTCGCAAGAATCTGACCATGCCATTTATGAAAAGCTGAAAGCCTGGAGCAAGATATTCATGACATTGAGATGGGCCTCTGCACTTGATTCTGCCACACATCTCGGACCCCTAAAAAATTCCACCTTTGGTTTATATGGTGGAAGTTCTGAATTGTGAACCTTCTGGAGTTTTTTGGGGATATTAGCGATGAAGTGGATAATGGCACTTCATATGAGTTTATTTGTACTTTCAAATAGAATTTGATGAAAATTTAAACAATAACATATTAATTTAACTAAAAGACCCAGGGATCTAGTGAAGAAAACTAGCGAAAACTGGCCAAAATAGGAACCTTAAAGAAAATACTGTTACATCAAGAATTGGGGTTGTATTGAGTTGTGTCTCACAGATTTGAGGAATATATTTGTATTGTTATTAGTGTACAAAAATTACCTGGTTACGAGAAATCACTGAAAAGTTGTTCAGACGAACTCCTATGTGACTAGGAATCAGCAGACTGATCCATTTTCAAAATCTCAGAGGGCAAGCTAAAGGAGTAGTGTAAGTGTGTAGGGGACTGTGTGCCAAAGAAATTAATCTGAGTGTTCCCCAACTGGAAACCATGGATGAACCAGACTCCCTACTGAAGTTCAGCTCTGAGGTGTTCAAGTCGGGTGACTCTCACCTATGCAGAAAAGCTAGATATGATCTTCGCAAAGCCATCAGGGATGCTAAGAAACAATACCAGATTAAACTAAAGTCCCAGACTAACAAAATGAACACACATTGACTATGGCAAAGATTACACAATACAATGGGCTACAAAGCGAAGTCGAGCGGTATTGCTGACAACAATGTATCCCTCCCCGATGAATTCAATGCATTCTATGCTCGTTTTGAACAGAAGGTGAGTGAAATAATGTCACGTGTCCCAACAGCCTTGGATGCCCTAGTATCCACAGTCACCACTGCAGATGTCAGATTTGCCTTCTTGAGGGTGAACCCACGAAAGCGACAGGCCTGGATGGAGTCCCCAGCCATGCACTCAGATTCTGTGCGAACCAGCTGGAGAGAGTATTTGCAGAGAACTTTAATCCCTCCTTACTATCGTGTGAGGCTCCTACCTAACATATTGGTGAAAATTCAGGCAATGTTCCTTAATGACTACTGCGTGGTAAACCGCACACATCAACTTCTGCCTCCCAGATTACCTTGATCCACTACAATTCACCGAATGTCACAACAGATCCACGGCAGATGCTGTCTTCCTGGCGCTATCTCATCCCAGGAATATCTGGATTCGAGAACACCTTTGTCAGACTCCCCTTTATTGACTTCAGCTCCAGCTTCAACGTCATAATTCCAATCAAACTCTGAGTCCTCAGACTCTGCTCCTCACTCTGCAACTGGATCCTCAACATCCTGATCCGCAGACTACAATCAGTAAGGATAGGCAACAACACCGCCACCACAATAATCCTCAACATTGTTGCCCTGCAAGGTTGCAAGGTCAGCCCCTTATTATGCGAAGATCATATCTAGCTTTTCTGCATTATACACTTATCAATGTGTGGCCAAATCCATTCACAAATTTTCTGATGACACCACTGTAGTGGGCCAGATCACAAGCAATGACAAGGTAGAGTACAGGAAAGAGATTATAGAGACAACAATCTTTCCCTCAGTGTCAGCAAAATGAAGGAGTTGCTCATTGAATTCACCTGGAGGCCATGCTGCTTCTGTATCAATGATGCTGAGATGGAGATGGTCAAGAGCTTCAACATCCTAGGATTAAATATGATCAACAATCTATCCTGGTCCATCCACATCAATGCTACAGTCAGGAGGACACACCAATGCCTCTACTTCCTCAGAAGGCTAAGAAAATTCAGCAGGTCCACAATGACTCTTACCATTTTTAGAGATGCACCTTAGAAAGCATCCTATCCGGATGCATATCAGTTTGGCATGGCAACTGCTTTGCCAAAGACCACAAGAAATTACAGAGAGTTGTGAATGCAGCCCAGTCTGTCATGAAAACCAGCCTTCCTTCAATTGACTTTGGCTACAAACATACCACTTCCTCTGGAAAGCAGCAGCGTAATCAAAGCCCCTGGTTATACCCTCTTCCACCCTCTTCCATTGGCCAGAATATACGAGGGTTTGAAAACATGTACCAACAGATTTAAGAAGAGCTTCTTCCCTGCAATCATCTGACTTATGAAAGGACCTCTCATACGTTAGAGTTGATCTATCTCTGCACCTTCTCTGTAGCTGTAACATTATATTCTATATTCTGTTCTATTACTTTGTCGTACTTATGTAAAGTATTATTTGTATAATTAGCACATAAGCAATACTGTTCACTGTATCTTGGTGCATGTGAACATAATAAATCAAACCAGATATGCCACAACACTAAAATACAGAGGCATAGACAGCTAAGGATTAATAGTTCTATCATGTACAGATAACTGCCAAATGAAATCCAACACAGATAATTACAAATCATTAAAAATGCAACAGAGAAATATACAAAGAAATAATTTAAATTTCATTAGTTTAATGTTCTTCACCCTTCGGAAGTGGGCATTAGGATAACAAGAGTGTGCAGTCTATAATTTTCCATCAATAATTTTTAACATACTTTGACCAATGCATCCACAATTAACCAATATGTATTGTTGAACAGTGCAAATTGAAATTTATGTTGGAGATTCACAAAAGGACTACTGGAAACAGAAGACATGCCACTTTTAGTGCATAAACAATATGCTGGGAGCTTCAAATCAAATGTTGAAACAGGGTGGGCTTTTCCACGCAGCACCAGAGAGAACTTGAGTACAACAGTGTATGAGCAATCGTGGCCAAATTGTGCATTTACTTTATTAACAAGCAATGAATGAAACTGATGATTGAAGTAGAGTTTTTTTTCATATAAGATAGGTATGTGGTTGGAAGAAAGAGAACTGGGATCAGTTGTGCTTATGGAATTAGGACCTGTGCTCCTGTAGAGTTTAACAACCACCACGAACTGTTTGGACTAAATGGCCTGTTTTCACGTTGTAAGTTCTGTGTTGAACTTAAATGCAATTTATTTGCGAAACTGAAAGCTATTTGTTGTAAAGAAAGTTAAGGCCTAAGGGTTTTAAGAAGGTTCTATTTATTAAAATACCAATTACATATTAAATAAATGAGACTTTTTGAACACATCCTTAACACAAGAAAAAGATCAAACTTAAAAATGTTGCTTATTTCTTTTCGTAAGAATCACCAACGGGCTATTTCTTTTTTAAAAATGTTTTTGCATTTTGTTTTATGATTTTTTAAAAAACAATTCCTTTAAGTAAATAAAACACAATGGGCAGAAATTTCCCCTCCCTAATTTGGCTTAAGTGGAAAAATACAGCATGAATAAAAAGATCTAATTTTTGTTATTGAGAACTCTTTTCTGATTTTACCCTCAAGCTCTAAATGGTCTCTTTAGAATCTTGCTACTGAAGGACAAGTAGCTTAATTCCATGTATTTGCATCTCTTAAAGTCCCAACTTGCCTTTTTTATGAGCCATTTCTAATTCTCCTCTCCTTCACCAAGAAAATAAATGGTGCAATACTGAGCTTCTAAGTCAGAGCTCCTACCTGTCAACTGTAGCTTGCCGAATGCTTGTCCTGGCTATCATGCAACTGCTTCTTCACAACATCCTGCATATTCCATGACCACTATGTGCCTTGAGCCTTCATCCATGGAATTCAACATTGGCAAACCATGAGCCTCACCATATCATCATGCTTTGCTCTCTTACTAATTCAGAGATCTTCAATGCTTCACACTGGAGCTCAGAGATGATTATGACTTGCATGCTTCTATCAGGTTGCTTTGCTTATGGGAGCATACTTCTTATGCATTTGCACAGAGTGCATCTTCACTTACTTTCTTAGCACTCACACCCTGACTTCAGCAGTGACTTGCATTGTTGTCTTAGCACACAGGGTCTGTCGTGCTCAGTTACAGCTGCAAGCCTCTGTGTTTGCATTTTTTTTAGTGGAGAGGGAGAGGCAGCAGATTGCAATAGTGGGGAGTGTTGAACAGTTAATCTGTCATTCAGATAGTGGGTGTATATGTTACTGTGTGGCACTATGCTATATCAGCATCAGACCTGCAGCATGTGCCAGCAGTTTATGTAGCAAACATACTGCATGTGTTTCCAGCAAATGGGCATGTGTGAAAGTCAAAGGTGAGCAGTCTTTGGGAATGTTGCTGAACAAAGAGACCTTGTAGTGCAGGTTCGTAGCTCCTTGAAAGTGGAGTCGCAGGTAGATAGGATAGTGAAGAAGGCGTTTGGTATGCTTTTCTTTATTGGTCAGAGTATTAAGTGCATGTTGCGGCTGTACAGGACATTGGTTAGGCCACTGTTGGAATATTGCGTGCAATTCTGGTCTCCTTCCTATCGGAAAGATGTTGTGAAACTTGAAAGTGTTCAGAAAAGATTTACAAGGATGTTGCCAGAGTTGGAGGATCTGAGCTACATGGAGAGGCTGAACAGGCTGGGGCTGTTTTCCCTGGAGCGCGGAGGCTGAGGGGTGACATTATAGAGATTTACAAAATTATATGGGGCATGGATAGGGTAAATAGGCAAAGTCTTTTCCCTGGGGTCAGGGAGTCCAGAACTAGAGGGCATAGGTTTAGGGTGAGAGGGGAAAGATATAAAAGAGACCTAAGGGACGTTTTCACTCAGAGGTTGGTACGTGTATAGAATGAGCTGCCAGAGGATGTGGTGGAGGCTGGTACAATTGCAACATTGAAGAGGCATTTGGATGGGTATATGAATAGGAAGGGTTTGGAGGGATATGGGCCGGGTGCTGGCAGGTGGGACTAGATTGGGTTGGGATATCTGGTCGGCATGGACGGGTTGGACCGAAGTATCTGTTTCCATGCTGTACATCTCTATGACTCTAGTGGGATAAAGGGAGACCTCAATCAGTCAGGAGAAACTATTACAGTTACATGAGGATCTCATCTGTTTACAATACAATGTGTTGGCCTGTTAGGCTCTAGATCCTGGCTGAGTCGGGGGATCAGGCTTCAGGGTCTCCAAGTTAACTTCAAGCAGTCTGAAGATTACATATAGATCAATCGGGTGCTGTTGAGACAGTCTGGGGGTGAGCCTCGTTTTCCTGCAATGAGGCAAAAGAAGGGATTGAATATGTTGGAACTGCATGGAAGATTGTTTAGTGGTGATGTATGTAAAGGAGAGGCAGTGAGGTGTCAACAGGAGTGAGCAGGAAGTGCAGAGGGCAAGAAACCTTAGTACCTTGATGAGTGTAACGTATGAGAGCCATTGATTAGATGTAATGCATACTGAGAGTTATAGTCCATGAACCTGATGAGATAGATACATGTGCAGTAACAGAGTTAATGAGTGATGGCCCTATGAGTTTGAGGTAGCAGAGAGAATATGGCGGCACTTAAACTGAGAAGAAGGTCATTTACTTTCTTTACTCACTGCTGGGCATTCCTTTTCACCTAGGATGTAGCACTGACCCTGGTTGCACCTATGTCCTGGCTGTGTCTGGTGGCTCTGCCTCTTGTAATAGCTGCAGAAAAAGAACTGCCCTCCTTTCTACCACCATATCTATCAACAACTCCACGTCCCTTTCTGCAAAGCAAGGATTGAGTCTTCCTTTCTCTGAGCTATGTATTCAATAATAATAGTTGAACAGTGTGAGGTTCTGTTTGTGGCTTGCACTGTCTGAAGTAGCAGGCAAATGGGCTTTAAATATGGCCTCAAAGGTGTGAAAGCCAGACAGTGACAAGTGATTCTGTCTCTCCTGCTGGATGATTCCCAGAGAACAAAATGCGTGGTTGCAGAATTAATAAAACTAGGAGTGAAAGACTGTGGGAGAAAATTTGCTTCAGTCATGTCAGACCAGGTGCCATGAATCTCGCTTAACAAAACATTCTAACTGCAAGTGAGAAAATTCTACCCAATAATCACATTGTGAATTGAAGAATGTACCTTTTATCATTTCCTAAGTTATTTGTAATAAATATCCTAACTACTTATGGAAAGTTTTCGAAGATCACTTTGAGGTAAAGCTTCTTTTTTACTATGTGAGGCTTCTTCCAGCTTTGGTACTGTGCAGCTGATTACAATAAAATATAGTATGTCAGATTTCCATTAGGCTGGTGGTTAAGAAGATTTTATCTTCCTTAGTCTTTCTGGTGGCCATCCTTGATAAATTAAGCAGTTTCAGGCAGTAGACAAATACTTGGGCCTATATACTGTGACTAAAGCACAAGCTTTGACATGTAAAAAGGACATTTAATTTAATTGCTCAAACAGCATAATTCAGTAATCATCAGCCTTGGATCAGAATGTAATGTAGAGGTTACAATTTTCTTGGTAATGTTAGAATAATGTAAAGTACTTAATGATTCTGCAGAGGCACAAGAAACAGGAGCCTTATTATAAAGTGTCTTACTTTTCTGGCATCATCTTCCACAGAGATACATGAGAAACCAAATTATGTGATGCTGCTTCACTTTTTGTGATCATCTATACAGCATAAGATTAGCATTATGACTCTATAATTAATCCATGGATAATCCAATATCCATTATAACACATTATACTACGTAAGTAACAGACCCAGTGTGTGCATTTTTAAGTGCAACTTTTGCTTTTTGATTGGTAAGGCCAAATGAGTGTGATTCCCTCAATTAAGTTAGTGACAAATCATTTAAAAATTAGGAATTCAATAATTCCCACATAAAAACTACTACAAGTTCCATTCTGAAATGAAGTTTTGGAATTCACCGTGATGATAAGGACAGAGAATGAATGCATGCTAAAGACTGGAGAGAGAGCAGTGGACCTCGGTTTTGGGTGCAGCCTATTTCTGCCATGGTTTCTTCATTATTTATCTTCTCCCTTAATTTCTGCAGAAACCCATGGTTTCCCTGGGAATTCATCTGTTTAATAGGGAGGCAATGACCTAGTGATGCTATTGCTGGGCTATTTACCCAGAGACCCAAATCATGTACAGGAACCTGGCTTTGAATCCCGGCATGGTAGATGGTGGAATTTGTATTCAATAAATATCTGGAATGAAGAATCTAATGATGACTGTGAATCCATTGTGATTGTCAGGAAAAATCCATCTTGTTTCCTAATGTCCTTTAGGGAAGGAAACTGCCATCTTTATCTGGTCTGGCCTACATGTAACTTCAGACTTCACAGCAATGTGGTTGACTCTTAACTGCCCTCTAGGCAATTAAAGATGGGCAATAAATGCTGCCTGGCCAGCGATGCCTTTATCCTATGAATGAATAAAAAACAAAAATCCCACGATAGACGTAGAAGAAAGGTTGCCACATGATGGGTAGTAAGAATCCATTGATACCTGAAGATCAGAGTAGATGAATTAACTTGAAAATAACAACGTACTTTCTTAGGACCATTTTTATAAAGTAAAATATCTTCCTTATCTGCCCTTTCTGGACCTCAGTTCCATGCTTAGAATACTAAGTTTCAATTTTGTTGGCTGATATTTGACTAATTCCTCTGCTGCTTGGATAGATGATGAGCTTTGAGACAATGCCTGTCTCCACAACTTTGTATCCAGAGGCAGATAGCCATGTTATCATTAGCAAAGCAGGACTCCTGGAATTTGGCCCCATTTTTAATAACCATAACACTGAATTACCGAGAAGTCTGAAAGAAACTTTTGATTCATATTTGCCTCTATATTGCTGCCATTTTATAGACTGATACAAGTTTGCTTTGCCTAACTTGTCTTTAAATCTTTTTCATTCTTAGGGATCAGGAAGATGGGAATTATGGACTGAAAGATTGAACTCGGTTCCCCCCATTCCAAAAGATGCAGAGTTCAATGAAATTATTGTACCAACTAAAGATACCATTCGTTACATGGAACTTATGAAACTTATGACAACAAATCAAAAACCTTCTATGTTTGTGGGTCCAACTGGAACAGGGAAAAGTGTCTACATTATTGTAAGCGTTCTCTTGGTATTGAAACAAATGGCTTAATAAAAAAAAGTTAATCAATTACATCATTTGATACAATACCTGTAACAGTAATATCATGTGTTTTTATTTTAATTATTAGTTATTATGACTAGATTACAGTAATGTTAGATTATTTTTGAAACACATGAAATTTCTATCACTGTATTAAAGAGGAAAGGTGAATTGGTTGTGGCAGCAGTGTTGGTGGTTATATCATTACTGGAAAAATCAAATAGGATATGTTAGTCAAGAAACAGGCCTGAAAGTGTTTCATAGATTGGTGGTACATAATATGTAATATGACTGTGAATAAATGCTTGTAAGGGTACAAGTACTAGTGTCTGCCTATCTGAATTCTGGTGTAGAAATCTACATTACTATTTTCATTGGAGAATATCTAGGTTGGAATTGTAGTTACTGATTATAGTTTTAAATTGAAATACAAGATAGTCCAAAGGCCACATAGAAATTCTGCTGTTCACCATTGGGGTAGGCAATGATCAGCACCTATGTGAAAAGCTGGCTAGGATTAAATAGTTGTAGTGTAAAAAACAGCTGTGCAGGCATATTTTGCATGGTATAGTTTTGAACTTTTAATCCCTATATTTGAACAGTAAGCTCGCAAAATACATCCTCCATGCAGTTTTGTGGATGGCTTTGAAATGTAGCATTATAAACTGATCCATAGTGTTCAGATTCCACCTAGCTGGATTCTTCTTTTGCAGTAAAAACTTCTGTGTTCACAGAATAATGTAATTTTATTGCATAGAGAGAGGCCATCAGTCCATTGTACACATGGTGGTTCTTCAAACGAACTATCCAAACCCATTCCCTCGTCTTGTTTTCCCAAAGCTCTGCTAACTTCTTTTTCCACTATTAAGCCAAACTCTTTGATACTATTTAGTTTGCTCCCACCAGTCTTTCATGCAATATGTTTCAGATTATAATAGCTTGCTGAATATTTTATTTCCCCTTTGTCACTTTCAGTTTCATTGTCAAATAACTTCAAACAAATCTGTGCCTTCTGTTACCAATCCTGTCTTAGGAAAATTTCTTCTTAGATATTCTATCAAAAAGCTAAATGATTTTAATAGCTGCATCAAGTCTCCAATTAACCTTCTCTGCTGTAAGTGCTATCTCAATTTTCTCCTTGTCCATCCATCTTACTGAGGTTTCTCATTCTTGCAGGCAACCATCCGAGTAAATCTCTTCTTCACCCTAGTGATTAGATTACTTAGTGTGGAAACAGGCCCTTCGGCCCAACAAGTCCACACCGACCCGCCGAAGCGCAACCCACTCAGACCCATTCCTCTGCATTTACCCCTTCACCTAACACTACAGGCAATTTAGCATGGCCAATTCACCTAACCTGCACATTTTTGGACTGTGGGAGGAAACTGGTGCACCTGGAGGAAACCCATGCAGACACAGGGAGAATGTGCAAACTCCACACAGTCAGTCAGTCGTCTGAGGCGGGAATTGAACCCGGGTCTCTGGCACTGTGAGACAGCAGTGCTAACCACTGTGCCGCCCAAATGATGTCTTTGGTCTCCTTCCTAAAATGTGTTCCCCTAAACTGACCATAGTTCACTAGCTGGGATTTTATCAGTGCATTATAAAGATTTAGAATAACTTCTTTGTAATTAGAAGCTTGCTGTATAAAGACAAAACCATGACTCCCCCATGCCTTTTTAGCAGCCTTTTCAAATTACACTGCTACTTTTAAGTAAGTAGGTACATGTTCAAGTCTCTTTGGTTCCTGAACCCTCCATTAACGTTGAACTGCGGCAAACATTTTATTAACCAGCACCGAATTTAGACTATGTTGATTCTCTTTATTCTTTCTTCCAAAATGAATCACGTCCTACCTGTCTTTGCTAAATTTCTTCTGCAACATTTCTGCCCATTTCACCAGTCTATGACCTCCTGAAGCTTAAACTATTTTAAACCAGTAAATTTCCAATCCATTGTTATCAGCAAACTTTGAAATTATTCTCCATATATCCAAATCTAGGTTATTAATATAGTATGCATTATATCAAAAGGTACAGTGGTCTCAACATTGAACTGTAGGAGACACCATTGCAAAGCCACATTTAGTGTGCAAAACAACTCCTCAGTCCCCTAATAAAGGCAAAATACTGTGGATGCTAGAAATCTGAAACCAACACAGAGAATGCTGGAGAAACACAACATGTCTAGTTGCACCTGTGATGTAAAATACTGTTCACATTTGGAGTCCAGTATGACTCTTCTTCAGAACTAAAGATATTTTCAGTTCTGCCAGACCTGCTGATCCAGCAGTGTGTATGTGCTATAATACACTGTTTTCTGTCTCTTAGTCAATTTGACCTATTTGTAAAATTGCAAAGAAAATAAAGTTTTTTTTCTGATCTCTGTGTACCTCACTTCCAATGCCAATGAAATAATGAAGTTAACAGCCCCAGCTAGTTTGCATACACGAAGGTCCCACAAATAGCAATAAACAAATAAATTATTTTAATAATGTTGATTCAGAGATAAATCTAGTTAAGTAACATCATTACGTTTATTAATCTAATCTTTAACTTACATTTGCATCTGCCCATCATTTCTTTCTGAACCATACTTATGCAAACATTGATGCATACAAAACAATCAGAATAATTAACTTGCATAGGTATCTGATTTTGAAAATTGCTTAGGATGGCACTGTATGATTAATATTTGAAAGTAATTCACACTGGAACAGTAATTCACCGATCTGATACATCCAGCATGGAGCCATCGGCACTACAGTAGATGTCCAAGATTTTTGATAATACGAGGTGATTATATTATAGTCCAAACTTCAGCCATGGTTCTTGTAATTAGAAACTCCTTGGTGGAAGTGCACGTTTGTAGAATTGTCTCTACCATTAAGCCACATTCGAAGCTCACATGGCAGAGTCATGATAGTCGACAGAACTTGGATAGTCTTCTCCGTATTTCACGCTAGTCTATTGAGGGTCTGTGGCTTAACTGCCTGATATCCCCCTGCCAGCCTCAGCATATGCATATCACTTATGTCTGAGTACTCAGGTGCTTTACCTGCATATGGCTGACCGGGTACTTGATTCCCCAGTAGTCCTCTGAATGTCAGGGACCTCAAGTATGGTTTCTTCTGCTGTCAGTGATGTGCCCCAAACCTACTCTATACGTTGGTCCGCCATGATGCTGGTAGAGGGTGCACTTCAATGTCATTTCAGTGCCTCCTCTGAGATTTCAGAGACATCACCCTTAGAGATGGTGGTGCCAATGGGCAAGGTTGTGGGCTTCCACCTCTTCTGTGGTTGTCAGCATTTGTAGTGTGGAAACAAAATAATGAGTTGTGAACATGCTCAGTTCTGACAGTGCAATGTGTCTGACACTGTCTGTTCACCGTAGAATAACTGGCTACAGGCCTTGTCACTGGATATTTGTGACATTCCTGTCTCTTCATTGGCATGGGTATGGCATACTCCTCCTGTGCCAGGTCTGCAGCCTGCTTCTCAAAAGGGTTGAGGATTTAAATTCCACAGTTCAAGCCATTCTCTCTTGGTTTGGATGATCTTATGCAAACAGAGACAGAGGATGATTGAATTTGATTGTAATGGTTACATGAATACTTTATAAGCATATGACTTCATGCTTGGTCTTGGAAATCTCTTGTAAGTGAATATGAAGCATATTGCCCAGGAACTGTCAGCAATTGACAGCATTAAGTGGTGGTCAGCTCTTCAGTACATATTACCTATGTGATGTTCAGGTTTGCATGTGATTGTCCCATATTGTCATGCCTATGTGGTGGCGATGTTAGACTGAGCAATGCCACAATGAGTAATGTTTTGCAGTGACAAGATCAGACAGCTTAACTGTGCCAATGAGTTGGAGATTGTTCATCCTTTTCCTACCCTGGATCAACATTATTTGGTGTGGGCCACTGGTACAGATCTGCATTGTGACCTTTCTTCATGCCACCTGGGTCTGATGGGGGAGGTTTTGTGCTGCCATTCTTTTTTTTTTGTAGTAAGGCCAGACTGGAATCACTTTGAGGCATTATTGGCATTTCTGTACATTCCAAGCCATCTCCCAGACAAGTGGGCTAAGCAACAAAGATTCCAGTGATGCTGCAGGCTTGCTGTGAATGATGGTCTGCACAAGTGGACTTGAAGGATGATTTCAAGGCTTGGGTCCTGGAAGGGTGCGATGGGAGAGAGAACATTCAAACTGCCTGTCCCATAAAACTCTTAATACTTAGGAAGTAAAACTTATCTTGAATCTGAACAATAATGATGTCCTTTAGCATATTTGATGCCAAACTAGAATCCATAATAGATATTTTTGCCCACTAGTTTCTTAGTTGAACCACATACCACTTTTTGCATAAAGGTACACAAGATTACAAGCTTGCCTTATATGCCACTAGCACTAGTCCTGGGAAAGAGCTATTTTATTAGGATAGGCTTCACTTAAACCCAGCTGGTTATCCTGGTAGTAGATGGGGCTTTAAATGAATAAAATGTTGCAGGAGCGTAAGTTGTTTTTGGGTGATGGTAGGAAGATTTAGGAAAGTTCAAAAGGCAGCATTAGACATATCAAGGCTTTGAAACTGAACAGCATTTTGACCAAATTAAACATAGTGGATCAGGAAAGAACAGTAGGGTGTGTGGTGGAAATAAATGAATAGATTGATGCATTAGCTATTATGGAGACAGGGGGTAGAACCTTGTGCAGCTTTCAGGAGTGAGAAGTCAGATGGCTGGGGAATCTTGCTTGAGTTGGAGGTAAGGACTTAGCTTTTCCTGACATGATCATTAAAAAGCTATCTTGCCAGAATTAAGTTCTCCTTCCCAATTAAGTTATATGTATGTGAGTAATACATACCTTCAGATTTAGGACTGCCTATCAGTTGAGTGCAGCAGGTGAGGTAGTCAATTTACTGCAGGAGAAAGTGAAGACTGCAGATGCTGGAGATCAGAGTTGAGAGTGTAGTGCTGGAAAAGCACAGTGAAGCAGGAGAATCTATGTTTTGGAGTGAAGGGCTTATGCCCGAAACATTGATTCTCCTGCTCCTTGGATGCTGCCTGACCTGCTTTGCTTTTCCAGCACCACATTCTCGGCAGTCAATTTACTGCAGTTGGAGTGAGTAATTACTGTTCCTCCCCTTTGGAAGTGATGTTTACCAAATGGCTGGAGGAAGTCATGGCTGAAAGGGGCAGGCTAGTAGGCTGGCCAAGAGTGGGAAGAGTCCACGGTAAGGAGTCTGGGCCATGGAGGAAGGCAGGGTGGGAACGCACAGCGCTATCTCAGGCATAGACAAGCTACCTCCTTATCTCCCTACATCTCAGAAGAGTCCTGACTGTACAGTATTCCATGGCTGATCACATAAAAATATAAGTAAAAACATTAAATCCTGGCAATAATTTTATTTATTTGCTTCTATCTGTAAATGGACAGATCCAAATTAGGTTGCTGAATTGAAGGAATGGTGATTTCTGACTAGATTAATAAATTACCCATAATTATCTTCAAATCCAATCTTATGGTGTGAATGACAATAGACTATAATTTAAAATTGTCTGCTCATTTGTATTTGTCTGCCTTGAAAACTGCCCTTGATGTACTGATCCCAGTCTATAGTGCAGCACTTAAAGCTCACTTAACCTGTGGACAAAAAAGCACCATATAAGTGGGCATTAAACCTTAATGTGGCCCTAGGGAGTCAAATGCCATGTAATTTGCTAAAGTATGCACAATGCTAAGGCAGTGATGAATTTGAAATAAAAAAAATCCTTTCTTCTCTTGGAGCCTGTGTAATTAGAATTGTCTTTTGTTTTAACAAAATAGATTCTGTGCGCTGTCAAATTTAAATTGTGAATATTGCTTCATATTTTTGACTTCTTATTGCCCTCCGTGTTTGAACGCAAATGTTTGTCCTAATTTTACGATGATGGCACTGTGCTTCACCAGCATGAGATAATCTGGTATACAAACACACCAAATCTATTGGATGCTATATTTCCTCACAAAGGAAAAGCTTTGGGCAACTGTCTGTGTGGAGTTTGCACATTCTCCCCGTGTCTGCATGGGTTTCCTCTGGGTGTTCCGGTTTCCTCCCACAGTCTAAAGATGTGCAGGTTAGGTGAATTGGCCATGCTAAATTGCCTGTAGTGTTAGGTGAAGGGGTAAATGTAGGGGAATGGGTCTGGGTGGGTTGCTCTTCGGAGGGTCAGTGTGGACTTGTTGGGCCGAAGAGCCTGTTTCCACACTGTAAGTAATCTAATCTAAAAAAAAGCTGTGTATTGGAGGCTGTGCTGCTAACCAAAGCAGACTGTTACAAAACTTTTTTTTATTCTAGGGCAATCAAGGCTGACATTAAAATATATTGCTTTCTCACCACTTCTTTTCCAGTAGCACTGCTTATATAGACACTAGCAAATGAAGAAACTGAAACAGAAATTGCTGGTAAAGCTCAGCAGGCCTGGCAGCATCTGTGAAGAGAAAAACGGAAGGGTTCTAAGGAAGGGTCACCTGACCCAAAATGGTAACTCTGATTTCTCTGCACAGATGCTGCCAGACCTGCTGAGCTTTTCCAGCAATTTCTAGTTTTGTTTTTGATTTACTGCATACGCAGTTCTTTCAGTTTTTAGGAGTCAAATTCATAAAGGTGGCTGGCAGTTTTTGCATGTCTTCAGTGAATTACCATAAACATTATAACAATTAATCACATTGAAGGTTGCTCCCAGCATGAAAAGAATGCAATGTATAATTGAAATTTTGTAAGGCATTATATTCTGCTATCACTCTTGTTTGTACTCTGCTTTAGGATTGTGGTAAAAAGATATTGAATTCAGTGGAATATAAAATTTCATGTT
Source organism: Chiloscyllium plagiosum (assembly GCF_004010195.1). Classification (NCBI taxonomy): domain Eukaryota; kingdom Metazoa; phylum Chordata; class Chondrichthyes; order Orectolobiformes; family Hemiscylliidae; genus Chiloscyllium; species Chiloscyllium plagiosum. Next base: position 5,121,863 of record NC_057716.1, on the reverse strand, counting down.
TTTGATGATATTAGAAAAAATAATTACATAACAAACCATTAATTTTAGCTATGTACTATTTAAGCTGTGTATTGAGAAATGAAATGTATTTTCTGTGTATTAATAAACTTCCTAATGTTTTCTTTTAGGATTTCTTATTAAATCATCTGAACAAAGACATTTATAAACCATTGCTGATTAACTTTTCAGCCCAAACTACTGCTGCTCAGACTCAAAATATCATCATGTCTAAGCTGGACAAAAGAAGAAAGGGAGTTTTTGGTCCACCTCTAGGCAAAAAAATGGTAAGAAATTAAGACTTTGAATTAATAACCAAATAATTTGGCAACATTAGAAAAGTAGTGAATGTGTATTACTGCTGAGAATCATTTGAAGTTTCTTGATTACCTGCTATTCTGCTTTCCCTTGAGTGCTTCCCCTTTCCTTGACTGTCATTCTTGAAATGGGGTTGCGACCTCCTGCTGACAAAGGATGACTGAATGAGGAGTAGATTATAGTTATTTCAGATGGGGACTGTAGGTTTCCCATGCCAGTAAGTCAAAAATATACAAGGCCATAGATCATAAAACTGAAGCAGAAATAGGCCATTGAGTCCACTCTGCCATTCAATGAGATAATCCTCAATTCCATTTCCTTCCTGATTAAAAATCTGTCTATCCTGCCTTGAAAATGCTTAATGACCCAGCCTCAACAGCCCTATGTGATAAAGAATTCCATAGATTCACCGCCATCTGGCAGAAAAAAAATCCTCATCTCTGTCTTAAATCGGTGACTCATTACTCTGAGAATAAGCCCTCTGGGCCCAATCTCTTCCACCTATTTTTGTCATTAACAAAGGATCATGTATTGGCAATAGTGCGTTAATTTCTGTCATCCAGGTTGTTAATATATTTTGTAAATAATAATGGCCACAATACTGGTCTGTGTGGTACTCCACTATTACTGAACAACCTCTTTGCCTCTAACCTGTCAAACTCTTAAAAATCTAATGTTTTGATAAGGTCCCTCCTATTTTCTAAGCTCCAATGAGTATAAGCCCTACCCAAACAACTTCTTCATAACCAGAATCAATTTAATGACCCTTGTCTGGGCTGCCACCAATGCTAATATATCTTTTCTTAGATAAAGGGACCCAAACTATTCACAGTATTTGAGCTGTGATCTGACCAATGTCCAGTTTTAACTAGTTCTCCCTATTTATATATGATGTTCTTTTTGAGTCCATAATAAAGGATGTAATAACAAAGCATTTAGAAACCCAAAATGCAACCAAGTAGAGTCATCATGACTTCATAAAAGGAAAATCATGCCTGGCAAATAAAGGCAAATATAGTCAGTTCTAATATAATGTGATAGTTCAGTTCTTGTGCAGTCTTGCGTTATAAGAAAATCGTGGAATAGCTGCAACATAATGGGGCCAGAATCGCATTATAGTCAATACAGGTAAGGAAAGTTTGCATTCTGCAAATAACAATCTAAATTCTTTCATCGTGTTGAAGTCAATTTGTGTTGAAGAAACACGCGTTATAGCAGAACTGACTGTACTTATTTGCGTTCCTTGTTACCCACTGAAATTGCATGCTAGCTTTTTCTAATTCATGTACTAGGAACCCCAAATTCCTCTGTGCAATAGCTTTCTGCAGTATTTACACATTTAAATAATATTCTACTCTTTCACTCTTCTTGCCAAGTGTATAACATATCATTTTCCCATGTTATATTCCATCTGCCATTTTTTGCCTATTCAGTTCACCTACCTATATCCCTCTATTGTTGTATCAACCTCACTCTTGATCTTCCACCTATTTTTGTCATTAACAAAGGATCATGTATTGGCAATAGTGCGTTAATTTCTGTCATCCAGGTTGTTAATATATTTTGTAAATAATAATGGCCACAATACTGGTCTGTGTGGTACTCCACTATTACAGGTTGCCTTCTTTATCTCAACTCTTTTTTATTGGTTAGCTAATGCTCTATTCATGCTAATATAGTGTCCCCAATACCATGGATTCTTACCTTTTTAAGTAGCCGTGTGTGATCCTTTATCAAAAGCCTTTTAGAAATCCAAACATAATACATCTAATGGCTCCCCTTTCCTAACACGAAGAACTCTAATATATTAGCCAGGTACGAGTTTCCTCTCATGAAGCCATGATGCCTCTGCTTGGTTATATTTAGGGTTTATAAATGTTCTGTTATTACATCCTTTACAATGGACTCTAACATTTTGCCAACGATTGATATTAAACCAACTTGCCCAAGGTTAACTATTTTTGGTTTAACTCCCTTCCTCAATAAGGGTGTTATATTGACAATCTTTTGGAGCTTTTCTACAATCTAAAGATTCTTTACTATCAATGATCCCTGTTGTAACTTCCTATAAAATCCGAGGATGCAATCCAAAAGGTCCAGGTGATTGTTGGCCTTTTGCCTCTTCAGTCTCCTAAGAACATTTTCTCCAGTAATTGTTGTTGGTTTTGTTCATTTTTTCCCCTCCCAACCCTTACCCTCACCCCCTCATTAGTTTGAATTTTAGAGTATCATTAGTGGCCTCTACTGTGAAGACTGATGCAAAATATTTATTCAACTCCTCTGCCATTTCCTAGTACCTCCTTATTATTTCCCCAACCTCATTCTCCAATGAATCAATGTTCACAGTTGCCTTGTTCTATATATTTAAACAAGCTCTTCTTGTCTAGAACATAGAACATAGAACATAGAACAATACAGCACAGAACAGGCCCTTCGGCCCACGATGTTGTGCCGAACATTTGTCCTAGCTTAAGCACCCATCCATGGACCTATCCAATTGCCGCTTAAAGGTCACCAAAGATTCTGACTCTACCACTCCCACAGGCAGCGCATTCCATGCCCCCACCACTCTCTGGGTAAAGAACCCACCCCTGACATCTCCCCTATACCTTCCACCCTTCACCTTAAATTTATGTCCCCTTGTAACACTCTGTTGCATCTGGGGAAAAAGTTTCTGACTGTCTACTCTATCTATTCCTCTGATCATCTTATAAACCTCTATCAAGTCACCCCTCATCCTTCGCCGTTCCAACGAGAAAAGGCCTACCACTCTCAACCTATCCTTGTACGACCTATTCTCCATTCCAGGCAAATTCCTGGTAAATCTTCTCTGCACCCTCTCCAAAGCTTCCACATCTCTCCTAAAGTGAGGCGACCAGAACTGCACACAGTACTCCAAATGTGGCCTAACCAAAGTCCTGTACAGCTGCAACATCACTTCACAACTCTTGAATTCAATCCCTCTGCTAATGAACGATAATACTCCATAGGCCCTCTTACAAACTCTATCCACCTGAGTGGCAACCTTCAAAGATCTATGTACATAGACCCCAAGATCCCTCTGTTCCTCCACCTGACTAAGAACCCTACCATTAACCCTGAATTCCGCATTCTTATTTGTTCTTCCAAAATGGACAACCTCACACTTGGCAGGGTTGAACTCCATCTACCACTCCTCAGCCCAGCTCTGCATCATATCTAAGTCCCTCTGCAGCCGACAACAGCCCTCCTCACTATCCACAACTCCACCAATCTTTGTATCATCTGCAAATTTACTGACCCACCCTTCGACTCCCTCATCCAAGTCATTAATAAAAATTACAAACAGCAGAGGACCCAGAACTGATCCCGGAACTCCACTTGTAACTGGGCTCCAGGCTGAATATTTGCCATCTACCACCACTCTCTGACTTCGACTGGTGAGCCAGTTTTCTATCCAATTGGCCAAATTTCCCTCTATCCCATGCCTCCTGACTTTCCGCATAAGCCTACCATGGGGAACCTTATCAAATGCCTTACTAAAATCCATGTATACTACATCCACTGCTCTACCCTCATCCACCTGCTTGGTCACCTCCTCAAAGAATTCAATAAGACTTACCCTTCACAAATCCGTGCTGGCTATTTTTATGTTAGCTGCTAGTTACCCTCACAGTTACGTTCTTCCTTTTCTTTGATCATCTTTTGTTGGCTTTTAAAACTTTTCAAATCCTTTGATTTACTAATCTTTGCCACATTGCATGTTTCTTTTCAGTTAGAAGATACTGTTCTTAATTTCCCTGGTTAATCAGGTGAGTGGTTATTCAGAGTGGAGACAGCGAGGTCTACAGATGCTGGAGATCAGAGTTGAGTGTGTTGCTGGAAAAGCACAGCAGGTCATGAAGGACTCCGACCTAAAATGTCAATTTTCCTGCTCCTCGGATGCTGCCTGACCTACTGTGCTTTTCCAGCAACACACTCTCAACTTCTATTCAGAGTATCTCATCAGAATATTTGCTCCCAAGCATTTTTATTTTGTTAATTATAAGCTACAATTATAAATTGTTATGGCATCACATGTGCGATGTCTGATATAAATTTTTATGGATTCTCTAAATGACAAAGGTATCCCTAAATGTCTCAGGTGATTAGAAAAACCTCAGTTCTTTTGAAATTAACCTGAAATACAACATTTCTCATTTTAACACTCTGCTATTACTTTATCCAGGTTGTATTTGTGGATGATGTGAACATGCCACAAAGAGAGATCTATGGTGCTCAGCCACCAGTTGAGCTTCTACGTCAGTGGTTAGACCATTGGAATTGGTATGATCTAAAGGACTGCAGCACAATTAAACTAGTGGACATTCAAATTATGTGTGCGATGGGACCACCAGGTGAGTTCTTAAGAGGCATGAGTATTCCAGTGCTATATTAAAACAAATTATAAATATTTATGGAGATAGGAAAACAATAATATAAACAAATCATCTTAAAAGTATTGATATTACTGAAGTGTTAATGGTGCCTGTTTCATCCAAAGAATAACAGCATTACTTATATGTATGCGGAGGTTTAAACATAATGCAATGTTCCAAGTTGCTTCACAGGCGAATTGAGCAAACTAGCACACTGAAGCACATAAGCAGATATTGGATCAGATAACCAAACACTTGGTCGAAGATTTAAGTTTATGGAATGATTTAAAGGAAGAAAGTAAACTAGAGAGGCAGAAAGGTGCAGGGGAAGTCCAATATTTGTAGTCGAGGTGGTAACATAATGTTAATCTCACTGGATTAGTCATCCAGATCCACAAGCTAGTGTTATGGTTCGTGGGTTTGAATTCCACAGTGGCAGATGGTGGAATTTAAATTTAGTAAAGCCTGGAATTAAAAGCTCATCTCTCAAGAACTATTACCAATTGTTACAAAGTTCAATCTGGTTCACTAATGTCCTTACCTGGTCTGGCCAACATGTGAGTTTAGGCCGAAATAATAGACAATAGACAATAAACAATAGGTGCAGGAGTAGGCCATTCTGCCCCTTCGAGCCTGCACCACCATTCATTACGATCATGGCTGATCATCCTCAATCTGTATCCTGTTCCCGCCTTATCCCCATAACCCTGGATTCCACTATCCTTGAAAGCTCTATCCAACTCTTTCTTAAACGAATCCAGAGACTGGGCCTCGACTGCCTTTTGGGGCAGAGCATTCCACACACTCACCACTCTCTGGGTGAAGAAGTTTCTCCTCATTTCTGTCCTAAATGGCCTACCCCTTATTTTTAAGCTGTGTCCTCTGGTTTGGGACTCACCCATCAGCGGAAACATGTTTCCTGCCTCCAGAGTGTCTAATCTTTTAATAATCTTATACGTCTCAATCAGATCCCCTCTCAGTCTTCTAAACTCAAGGGTATACAAGCCCAGTCGCTCCAATCTTTCAACATAAGATAGTCCCGCCATTCCAGGAATTGACCTCGTGAACCTACGCTGTACTCCCTCAATAGCCAGAATGTCTTTCCTCAAATTTGGAGACCAGAACTGCACACAACATTCCAGGTGCAATCTCACCAGGGCCCTGTACAGCTGCACAAGCACCTCTTTGCTTCTGTACTCAAT